>NW_019385727.1:99663-181617 GCF_000671375.1 Centruroides sculpturatus | reverse complement strand
ATTATTAAATTAATAAATATATAACATTCACAATAATTTTAATCCAGTTAATTCAAAGGATTTTGAGAATTTGAAAAATGAGAGATATTTGTAGCAACAAGAAATGTGTTCGTTTATTGGACTTTAAAAGAATGCAAGTTAGATGTTTAAAAAAAAACATTTGAATTTTGCATGCTCGTTTATAATTGTGTATGTCAGCATGATATTTCTGATGCAATGTCCAACACATGTCCAAAAAACCAACATGTCCAAAAACCATGTCCAAAAAAGATTCATTGCAAATAATGGATTATTTAAAAAAAATAGCACCTTGCAATCATGCAAGCAAGCTATAAAGTTTATAAAGCACATATTTAGCCCCAAAAATAGTCAAATCTGCAAAATCATAAATGTCTTTATGCATTTTACTGCATAAATCATGTGTTAAAAATTAAAAATTCATATTTTATTCCAGTTGACTTTTTAGTCAAAACAAGGGTCTTGGCAATTCTAAATGATGGAACAAATTTACATAAAGGTAACATAGCAGAAAGTTGATTCCAGGAGAAAATCAGTTATTTTTTGGGAGATGTTAAAAATTAAAAATTCATGTTTTATTCCAGTTGACTTTTTAGTCAAAACAAGGGTCTTGGCAATTCTAAATGATGGAACAAATTTACATAAAGAGGTTAGTTTTATTCATGTCAGTTTTAATTTTGGTTGGTATTATAGCCTTCTTGATGAAAAAGGAAGGATATGAATGCCAAAAGCAATGGATTGTTACAATACAAATTATGTGTCAAGCCATGCACTTCTCAAATATCTTAAATATACATGATTTAAGTACTGGATATAAATTTTCAAAATCAAATTTTAAATACTTGAAAATTGTATTTTCTAAAATAAAAAAAGTAAGAAAAACTAAAGTAAAAAAGAAACATTACTACAAGATTCAGAAAAATTCAACTCTAAATTTTATCATTCAATATGTTTTCAATATGAATTCAATAAATTTATATAGCAAATAAATTATTTAATTGAAACCAAAGCCAAATGAAAATAAAGGAATTAAGTTCCACTTTTCCAATAATTTATATTAATTTACAACTATATTGGATAATCTATGACTACATCCAGACACACCCCTCTGTGATGGAAAACAGTCTACTGCTGATACAACAGAAACTAATAATTCAAAAAAGTGTCTGTAATATGAATATATATGATTTCAATTTGATGCAAACACTTAGTTTTACAAGCAAAAGGAGTAGAGATTAAGTGAGTATTGATTGAGTAAAATATGTATTTGAAAAAAAAAATGAAATTGTATAATACAAGTAATAATGAAAGCATATTATTTTAAAATTTTATATTTGTATTTTTTTAATTATGATTACTAGAAGTTGTTAATGTGATAAATTTTTTCCTTTCAGATTTTCATATCCAGTGAATAATGAAAACATCAGTGTGATAATTTTAATTGTTGAAATATTTCATTCAGTATGATAGATCATAGATAAGTGAATTTTTGTGCAGGAAATGCACAGAATTTTTCTTTTACACTTTTATCCCTCAGTGGGAATTATTTTTACTTAATACCCATATCTAAAGTAAAATTTTTAATTATAAACATTATATTCAGCCTATTTTTATATTTATTTGTAGCTTATCACTTCTTAGTTTTGCCCAATAATAATTTATAAAAAAATTTTGTAAATTTTTCTATGAAAATATATTCGCATTGTGTTAATCATGGCTACTGAAGAACCTCAGCAACAAGTACCAGAGAGTCGTCCTGTAACTCAATTAGAATTTCATCAAGCAATGCAAGATTTTAAGACTATGTTTCCAGAAATGGATGAAGATGTAATTGAAGTAGTTTTACGAGCTAATAATGGTGCTGTTGATTCTACCATTGATCAGTTGCTTGCAATGAGCACTGATAATGAAAATGAACGTTTAAGAGCAGAACTTGATGCTACTGAAAACGATGAGTTGCCACCATGCTATTCACCTGCAACCCCACCACCGTCCTATCACCAAGCAGTGCCATATGTTCAAAGTCCTGCTCATTCCCCAGCACCTACTATAATAAATTCTTCTCCTGAAATAAGACACACTATCCCACAATCCCCACATCAGTTAATAGACATACCTCAGAGAGCTAGACAAACTAATGAATTGCCGTCTGTTGCTGCCCATGTAAGACAAAATTCTTCTAATACTGCATCTTCAGAAAATAATTTACAATCTGAAGATACATCTGTAAAAACTCCATGCAGTACGGGGACAAATAATATTCCTCTTCGCACTGTAAAAAGTTGGCTACCACCACTTCTTGGTGCCCTTCCAGATACATTTCTCAGGCTAGAAGAAACAGACCGAGAACCTAATAGGACACTACAATCTCGTTTAGAGGTAATTTAAATAATTAAAAAAATAATTTTAGATAATAGGTGATTTAATTTATTTACTATTAATAACATAAACTGATATGCTAATTTAAAATGTATATTTTACTAAAAGTAGTTTATAAACAATATATTTATTAAATCTATAAATTTTTCATACTATGTATGATTTACACTAAAAATGTTCAAATGGATATTTTCAAATTTTATTGAAACTATTATTTAATCATTGTAATGTATATGTCATTATTATTGTATTGGAAATAATCATTTTTAATAATAAGAATATGAACTGGTAATTGATTTGAATGAATATAAAGTTTGATTTAGACAAGAAATTATCTTTGGCTATACAATTTCGGCGTGAGTTTTATTTATTTATCTATTTCTATCTTTGGTTTTTAAAAGCTATACATAAGTAAATTGCATTTATACTTAGTGTTTTATTTCAATCAATATTAAGATATATAGTATTTTCATAAATATTTGTAAAATTTTATTAACTTGTTGACTAATTAACAATTTTATTTGTCATTGGAATATTTAAAGAAAATTTAAAATTATCTCTCAAATAGTAGATTAAAAAAATTTCTTTGAAACAGCTTTTTATACTTTTAAAAATACTATACAATATAAAATTTTAATGCTATGTTTTTAGAATATAAATTATTAATAATGTATAAGCCAAGTCTGACATATAGTAAAGAACAAACAATACTGCCAGATTATAATCAGATTACAATGTGGCTAATTAATTATAAAGATATTATGCAATTTAAATTAAAGATATCAGCAAAGTTAATACATATAAAACATTTGCACATAAGAATAAAAGCTCTGCTCAAGGAATAAGGTGTGAATTTTATTAAATTAAAGATAGGTACTTAAGCTGCCATCTTGTGTTAAATTTAATAATTAGAAATAAATTAGTTAATTTAGAATAATTTGGAAGAAAAGATCAATTAGATATTACTGTGCACATGCATTTACAATTGAGTAATATGAATATATATGTTATTTAAGTTATTTAATTCTGTATTTATTAAGTTTAATTTTATTACATTATTTAATTAACAAGTGTTATTTTCACTTGTCAATAAAATGAGCACTCTTACAATTATATTAATTTTTTATTACATTATTATACAGTGGTGCCTTGTATCAAGTACTTAATCCATTCCAAGTGCATGTCTGTTAAGTGAAAAGTCTGTTATACGAAATGCATTTTCCCATAGAAATACGTGTTAAAACATACAGTTCGTTCCGCAGCATAAAATAACCGTACTGTACCATAAAAAAATGAAAATGGAGCAGTCACCAATTATGCCAGGTAGTCAGATGTTGTGAGGAGGAGGTGGAAGAACACTTTCTTCACACAATCATATAGATACAGACTTTTTACACATTGCAGCAGGTCTCTTTTTATTGTTTTTTAATTGGAGTCAGATTCAGGAGACGCTGCCGGAGCTTGCAGGGTCAATTCCTCTTGTTCCATTCTTTGTTTTTTGGCAGCTGACTTCTTGAAAAACATGTCCAAGGTGGTCTGTTTCTCTGTCTTCAACATCTGTCGGAAATGACGGGCAAGGGTATCATTGTAGAGATCATTGGTCTTGTTGGCCTCAGCTCTGTTTGAATAATGAGTGTTGGTAAACTCCTAAACCTCTCCCCATTTGACAAGGAAGTTTTTGTCAACTTTCACTCCTGATGATTTCTTCCTTTGTTTCAATTGAAATCACCTTTCTGTTTTTTTAGAAGCCATGATTTGCACAACACTTGAATAAATGTAAATACCCTGCACTGAGGTGATGTACGTAATAAACAAGGGAGCAAACCGAATCCCAACGGGAGCTCTGTACTTCAGATATATTAATAATATATTCTAATAATACTAATATATTATAAAAATAGCAGATTGCCATTGGCAACGGCAAAAGAGTGGAAACATCATTCACATCTGTTTGCAGAAAGACCGTTGTTCGCCTCACATAACTGCCAAATAGAAAGTCCGTTGTTCGAGTCAGGTAACGGCCAAACAGAAAGTCCATTGTTCACAGCGTCCGTTATACGAGGCACCACTGTATTAATATTAGAGCATTTTAAGCCTTAATCTTAAAAAAATTTTA
This sequence comes from Centruroides sculpturatus, assembly GCF_000671375.1. Taxonomy (NCBI): domain Eukaryota; kingdom Metazoa; phylum Arthropoda; class Arachnida; order Scorpiones; family Buthidae; genus Centruroides; species Centruroides sculpturatus. The sequence goes on along the minus strand of NW_019385727.1, from coordinate 177,104 downwards.
AAATAGTAATAAGTTGAGTAATATATTATGTTTTTCTGTCATATAAATTTTTAATGTTTTAAGTTTGTAATGATGTAAAATGTGGACAAACTTTTATGAAAAACATTTGTAATTAGAAGATAAATATAAAAATACAGCTTATCTTAAATTCTCCCTTTCACTTCACAGGAACACCAAACCACACAACAGAGTTAACTAACTTTTGTAAGCTGCCTAAATAAGTAAAATTGCTAAAACATTCTTCTGATATTTCTATAATTTAAAAATTATAGTTTGTACACCAATAATACCAGAAGGATATTTTTAAATTTTTACATATTTAAATGAAAAAAAAAAAAACACAAAAGCAGATACACTTCACTGTATAATTTTATGTTCCTGTAGTATGAAAATGATGAAGCTTTCAAACTATCCACCATTCTATTAAGTAGGTTTTCAGGGCACATTTTTATGTCCGATGCCAACCTTTGATCATACCATTAGCCTGGGGGTGAAAGGAACATGTATGTATGTGCTTGGAACCCATTAGGATAGTCGAAGACCGAAATAGATGTGATTCGAATTGGCGTCCCTGGTTGGTAGTAATGACCCCTGGAATGCCAAACCATGCTATCCACATCTGGTATAAGGCTTTAGCCACAGTGTCGGCCTCTATATCCCACAGTGGTTCCGCTTCAACCCAACAATTATACCTGTCGATCATAGTGAGACAGTAGCAATGATTTCTGGAAAGAGGGAGCGGACCAATAAGGTCGATGTGGATGTGATAGAAACGTTTTTTTCCACGGGGATGCTTGTAATTGGACTTTTAGTATGTCTAGTAATTTTGACGCATTGGCAAGGAATGCATGTAGTTGTCCACTTGCGACAGTCAGCCTCCATGCCCAGCCATACAAACCGATCAATTATTAGCTTCACTGTGGCTTTGCTGCCTGGGTGCGAAAGGTCATGCGTGGCATGGAAAACTGATTGCCTTTGCGTCTCGGGGATAAAAGGGCAAATCTTACCGGTGGACACGTCACAGTAAAGTTCTTGATTTTCTGGTAATATTAGTTTTTTAAGCTGTAGACTGGTCAAACTATTTTCCAAAAGTGATTGGAGGCTTGGGTTGGTCTTTTGTGCATCAGCAATTAATTTGTAATTTATGGGAGAAGGGCAAACGATAGATTCGACTCTGGAAAGTATATCGGCCAGAATATTATCAGTTCCTTTTATGTATCTAATGCCAGTCGTGAACTGGCCTATATAGTCTAGTTGACGTAATTGTCTGGGGGAGCATTTTTCACTTTTCTGGAGAAAAGCGAATGTCAATGGCTTGTGATCTGTATATAACATGAAAAGTCTAGCTTCCACCATAGAACGAAAATGCTTAATCGCTGAGTAAACGGCTAACAACTCACGATCATATACCGAATATTTCTTCTCCGTATCTGTAAGTTTGCGCAAAAAAAAAAAAAACGTAACGGCTCTGTGCCGGATTTAGTGACCTGATGCAGCGCAGCGCCAAGGGCGAAATCTGATGTGTCAACATGCAACGCTAAGTGTGCATCCAGGGCTGGATGAGATAGTAGAGCTGCGTTTGCTAATCAAGTTTTGGATTCCTCGAATGCCTTTTTTGATTTGTCTGTCCATGAAATTTCCACATTGTCGGATCGTTTTGTGCCATTTAAATAATTGAGCCTGTGCGGCGTATGGAATATTATGGCAGTAGTAGTTCAACAGGCCTAAAAAATCTACGGAGGTCCTTTATTGTTTTGGGTTGCTCAATCTTTATGGCGGCTTCTACTTTCTGTGGGAGAGGTTTGATGTCGAGATTAACTAAATAATCTAGGAAGAGTAATTCGTTTGTATCAAGTATGCATTTAGCTGGGTTTATTCGGATACCATATTCTGATAAATGTCCGCGTACCTTTTCCAGATGAACGTAATGTTCCTCCTTTGTCTTACTTGCCAATAGAATGTCATCTATGTAGACAAAAACAAAATCTAATCCATGTAAGACTTCGTGCATAAACCTCTGGGAAGTTTGTGCCGCGTTGGACAACCCAAACGGCATTGATAAAAAATCATAAAGGCCGAAGAGTGTTGTAATTGCTGTCTTGGGTACATCTTCAGGGTGGACCAGGATCTGATGATATGCTCGTGTTAGGTCTATTTTCCAAAATAGATTTAACACGAGCATATCATCTTCCCGTATAAATTCTGAGCAAAATCTTGTAGATGAGGCAGTGGGTACCTGTTCGGCACCATTATTCTATTAAGGGCCCGGTAATCCCCTGTGGGACGATAATCCCTATTCAGTTTGGGTACCAAGTGCAGTGGATTGGAATTACTCGGTCGACAAATGCCTAGTTCTAACATTAACTGGAATTCCTTTTTTGCAATTTTCAGCTGTTTTGGATTGAGATGGCAGGGACAAGAAAAAACCTTATGTTCCTTGGTAATAATACGGTGGACCATGTTATGTTTGGGTTTGGTGCTAGATGGATATGGCACAAGGATATCTTTATATTTGTTAAAATGTCGCTGAATTCTGAATTAGAAGCAATTAAAGTAATGTTAGTTTGCGAGCCGTGGTGAGCGGATCCTGTCATTGTCAAGGACATTAATGGGTCTGTAATGTGGGTGTTTTTTAAGTCGATCAGGAGGCCGAAGTTTCTTATGAAATCAGCACCTATTATTGGCTTGCTGTCGTTTGCAATTACAAAAGGCCATGTAAATTGGCGCCTTAAGTTTAGGGACAAGGTTATGGTTTTTGTGCCGTAAGTCTTTATCGGGGAATTGTTTGCCAAATAAAGTGTCAATGATGCGGGTGCTCTTAATGCTATGGCAGCATTATATGGTAGAACGCAGACATCGCTATCACTGTCGATTAAGTAGTGACGACATGAGGTTGGATTGTAAACAAAAAGTCAGCTTGTGTTGTTAATTTGGAAATCACATTGCGCCACATGTGATTTCCGAGCTAGTTTCCTTGATCTTGGAATTTGCAAGGGGCCTTACATCTATTTGCTTGATCACTGAACTTCGCGTGATACCAGCATAGGTCTTTCACCTGGGGTCGAACCAGTGTCTGCGAATGCCGACGATTTCGAGATTGATTCCAGGGGTCTATAATCACGTGATTGTCTGTCGCTGGGCCTTGATAGGCAATTAATTTGCTCTGTTAATTCAGTGACCTGCATTTGGAGCTCTTTTATAGCCTCACGTGTGCTATTTTTGTTCCTTGCTAAATTAGTTTCAGCAATTTGCAGAGGTGTGAGCTCGAGAATTTTATCAGCCATTTGGGCTAATTTGTCTAAATCTTCATCAGAAACAGAAAGAATTGCCTGAGTTTCTTTGGTTAAATGCTGAATCCAAATCGTTCTTAAAAATTCCTCCCTGACTTTATTACTAGCTAGTTGTCACATTTTGCATAAAAGATGAGATGGTTTATCATCTCCTAACACGGCATTAGAGAGCAAATCTTTCACTCATTTTTGTTCGGAATTGGAAAATTCTGCTATGAGTCAATCTTTTAGTGTTTGATATAAATTTTCCCTAGGAGGATTTTTAACGATATCACTCACATACGATAACACTTCAGAGTTGAGAGCTGAAACCACTGTGTAATACTTAGTAGTATCATGCGATGTATCAGCCAGTTTGAACTGGGCCTCGATATTAATAAACCATAAATCGGCTTCTTTATCTCAAAATTGGGGAAGTTTAAGGGCTACCCGACTGATTTCTGGCATAAGATCATTTTCGTTTGGCATTTTGAGACAACAAGGGGATGCCTACTCAGCAGAACAAAAAAAAGATGAAACAGAAAACTCCACTTGCCCATGTTAGATGACTTACTCTAGCAAGAGGTTGTAGACACACAAATGTGGGTACAATTTCGCTGGTTAGGAGTGGCCACGTGTGGCGTTCACATTCCCAAGGAGCGTCGTCTATCACAGTCGCGGAATTTATTCTGTACTATCCACTGAGGGAAACACAATGCAGTAACTAGTAAAGGTCTTGTTCTTTCTTTTGTGTTCAAATTCATGTCGAATCATGTTCGGCTCACCACTTGAGGTAATGGATGGCCGCAGTTGGTTCGACGAAATTTGGCCATCTTTCTCCATCCATTTCGATCTCCACAAAGACTGTCTTTATCAGAAGGCGGTAAACGTGAATTAGTAAAGTCCACGACTATGTTTTAAACTAAAACAATATTTATTCACAACAATCTTATGAGTACACTTGAGAGAGACCTACACGTGCTCATGGCAATGATCACCTAACAAGAAGAAGCAGCAATGCCCAGAATCCCCTGCGGGAAAAACTCTTGTCCCCGTTTTTCAGTTCGGGATTCTCAGGGAACTCCTAGAGGAGTGGCGCCATTTCATGAGTCCGTGATGGTCACTGCACTCTAATAAAATCATTCCTTATTCTATCCTTCCTTGATACTCCATACATCCATCTCAACATTCTAATCTCTGCCACCTCCATCTTTCTTTCTTGGGTTCTTGTTAAGCTACCAGTACACTATCCAACCATACTACATTCTTCTTTTTCTGTCTAGTCATAAGTAATAATAGTATTAGATTGAATTGTGATAGTCTTAGTTTTAAGCTGAACTGTATAATACTTGATTGTTGCAGGAAAATTGAAGAAGAGCGGGGAATTAGTGCATATACATTTTTGTTTTCTGTAATGGGCAGACTGATATCTGTTCACTTATTTCAATTAAATAAAAACACGATTTGACTGGTATTTGCCTTGTCTCGTAACATGTTTCTCACCTTTCACACTTCTTTCTTTCATATATTCAAATGCTTGAATATTTCTTTATTTTGGAAACTGAAAACTAATACACCATCTTAAGGTGATTGTCATCAAGGTTTTTAGATTATCTTTTTTTCAAGCAGCTTTGCTTTGTCCAAAGCACTTTTTCCAGTTCTTTGGACTAAATGCTCTCACATGAAGTGCTGTTCAATGATAAACATAAGACACAAGTATGATGTGGTTGCTACATTTATTAATGGTTACATGGTTTATTACATGATATTACATTACGTGGTTTTAAATTCATTTAAGCTTTTAATTTATTTACATTTTTTACAAAATTTTATAATTTAAAAGTATTAATTATAAAATGCCTTAAATTATTTTCCATTTTTGCTAGTTATTTTTCTATTTCAGTTCACCAAATTTATCTGATCATAAAGGTCACTTGTTACAGGTTTTCATTTGTGTTGAATACCTTTGATTAATTAATAAAATAAAAACAATTTACAAAATTAAAAGACTAATGTATAGTAGTATATTTATATACTACTATACATTATTATATATAGTTATTTTATTAATAAGCTTTCCTACCTAGTACCTAATGCCTAACAATAGTTTCATTAAATTCACATACTTTGTTTTCCTGATAAATATGTCATTCAATGATTAAAAAAGTTGCAAAACCATTATTATTTGGACCACTCAAAAAGTGTAATTTCCCAATTTTTCATGTAATATTTAGTCTAGCAACCTGTATGTGTTTGGCCATTGTCCATATCACTGACAATATTGAAACTGGTTGCACCCATTAATTTGTTACAGCAATTATTTGTAAATTGGAAAGTGTTTGTAGTTGTGATGTTGGAAAATATTGAGTCAAGGTTGACTTACAAATAAAATTTTTAAAACTCAGAAATTTGCAAAAATTCAGAATTTATAGTAAATTTGCAAGTAAATGCAAACCTTGCATTTATCCTTTGTTTTTAATATATTATGGGACTAACATCATTATATGGTCAGAGTAGTTAGCTGATATGTTGCTTTACATGTTCATTTTGTTTTGATATTTTCATCCATATCATTTCCAATTATATCTTATATTTGATCTTATATCTGATATCCATAGATTTTTAAGTCATCTAGGTTCAGTTTAGCTTTCAGTTCAACTGAACCTAGATGACTTATTAAATTTCTCTGATATACATAGATTTTTAAGAGGAATATGTGAATAATAAAAGTAAGAGTATAACACAATCCTATTGAAATTTCTCAGAAAATGACTTGCAGTCAAACTTCTGTTTTCAAACATAATTCATTCTGAAACCAGAACAAAATTTTCTATAAGAAACGATATTAAATGGATTAATCCATTCCTGACCTCTAAAATAAAGCCTTTTTTATTATTTTAGCTGTATTTCATGTTAAAAATGCTTTCAAATGTTATATAATATTATATATAATAAATTTTTATTATTTAATTTGACTTAAGCACCTTTAAACACACATTTTTGGATGCCATTTGTATTACATGAATGTCAATTAATGTGGTTTTATTAAATTGATTTAAATTCAACTGTAGCATGTACTGAAAAATAGTAGTAGTATCTTTCCTGCATTAATGTCATCAATGATTCACATTGTGTCATCTAATGGCATGAGGCAATCTCAGTGCCACTAATTTCTGAATTGGGAATCCTGTCACTGATTGGTTAGGCTGTTGACTTTCTTTAATATAAGAAGTTTAGGGAGTTGATTGTGTGCATCTCTCTAATCTGTGGTTAGCTCATGCAGTGAACTTGTTAACTTGTTCAGCAACAAAGTTATTGTACAGCAATCAGATCAAATATGAGTTCAGAAATCTGTTTGTGAATTGATTTGTTCAAAAGTGAGTCATTTGAAAACTGAGGTTTGACTGTACAATGAAAAACTGCTGCTGTTCACTATTATTATTATATTTCTCTTTGTTGAAACCATGCCTTTTTTTATGTTATATTTTTAGACACCATGAAGTGTTGACACTGGATTTTTCCACATCCACTTTATTTTCTTATGTAATGTACAGTTAGAGTAATTAATTTAAAGACTTTTGTGAGAATGTGGAGTTGGGGAAGATATTTTAGTGAATTTGTTGGAATAATATTTTAAAATTATTTTAATAGAAAAATTATGTATCTAAGTTAAGGAAAGCACTTCCTTTTGACTCAAAGAGAAAAACTGTTTAGTTTCTCTAAAAGTAATAGTTTTGGTGCAATGTCTCACTCATCTAACTGCAAGACTGCTCGACTTCTGTCACGCATTGGAAGCATAGCATGATTTTTCAATAATTCTATTGTACAAAATACAGTATAAAAGGTGAGAGGTCATCTTCCAACTTGCTCTTGTTTTGGCACTCTTACTCAGTGATCAAGGCTTTAGTCACTGCCCTCATTTTTGTGCCATTGCCGAATGCTTAAAGCTGTAATTTCTCTCTTAGTTCTCTGATGTCTGTGTTCCCAAAGACTAGCAACTCGCCACCTCAGACATATTTTAATGTCAGGTAATATGATATTATTGTTATGTAAACTCTCTCTCCAGCTTAGTTTAGTGGCTTAGATTTGAAATCCATTTATTTGTATTTACAGTAATACCTCGACTTACGCTACCCCGACTTACGTGAACCCGGAGTTACGCGATTTTCAAATCTCGTCGATTCGTCTTTTGTTTGAGCCCAATGCAACTCTTGATTACTCATTCCCCCCACACTATTGTTCAGCTTACATGTTTGGACGTGTCATGCAGAATCAACACATAGCTACAATTTATTTTGTGTTATTTATTTCTGTGTTTGTTATATCTACGGAGACTCGAGAGACTCTATGTGGTGATTTCTTGTAACCATGAACGAATCAAAAGACAAGATAAGATTAACGAGAACATTTATTAGCTTACATACATCCCACATGGATTTTACACAAATTGTGAAATTATACCCCGACTTACGCAAATTCGACTTACGCAGTCATCGCTCAGTCCCACCTATCGCATAAGTTCAGTGTATTACTGTATATTGACACTAATCATTTTGTTATTAATGTACTCCTTTATATATAGACAATAGTTATAGGTATGTTTTAATAAACAGATAGATATATTCCTAACGAATTGTATTTGTCATTTGATTTAATGCCTAACTCCATTGTTGGCTCATGTATATCGTGTAAACCATGTCATTTAATGTATAAAGACAAACCCTCCTAAAATTCCAGTCAAGTTATTGTTATATCTTCAGCCAGTTGGAAGAAATTAAGTAAATCATGAGCTAGGACGTGAATAACAAATTCTAGCTACTGTCAGGACTGACTCTGAAGATCTTACCAATTCTCTAGATAAATAACAGCCATCCTTGGTTAGACAGTAAGTATATCAGAACTGACCCCATTTTCACATTTTAAAGTACATAAGAAAATCAACTGAATGTGGAAAAATCCAGTGTCTATTATCAATACCTAATGTTGTCTCAAAATATAATATATTATTTATGTACCAAAGCCTGTTACTGGTGTGAAACTCAAATAAAAAACGAAAAGAACGAAAAAAAACAGTATTTCACAAACGTTTTCGAACCAGAAACGGATCTTCTTCAGGTGAAATAGCAAATTTCCGATGGAATGCAATTAAATAAGAACATGACAATTTGAAAGATCATTCGAATACATGTTTCTTGAAGTCGTGCTATTGGGCATGTGAACCACTAGTAGCATCTTTCAAGATTTACAGGTCATTGTCCAATAGCACTTGCCACGCTATGGACAGAGTCAATTTCTCCTTGTGGTTGATACATGTCAGTGAGGCTAGATCTGTAGATACAAATGCACTTCAATCACCTTAGATGTTCTGAGTGAGGTGAGGTGAGGATGATCCTCGTCTGGTTAAAAGTTGGCTCTATGTCTGGATCACTGGCATAAATGGCGAGAGCAGTGGTCATCCTCGCATGCTGTATGTCAGCAAGGTGCTCTTTCATTCTAACCCCTAAGGAGCACTTAGTGGAGCTGATGTATTGATTTGTTTGGAAAGTTCATAGTGATTTTTAAAAAAAAATGAAAAAAACTGTTATAAACTAAAAATATACTATGGGGAAGCTTCATGATACCCTCTTTGTAGAACTTTCCAGTTTTTCCCGTGAAAAACTGATCCACATGGTTTTTGCAAGCCTCCAAAGTATCAAAGTTTTTATTATGAAAAGAATTCTGCAGAGAATGGAACAAATGGTAGTCTGATGGGGCAAGGTTAGATGAGTTTGAGGGGGTATAGTAAAACATCCCAGTCTAGTTCCAATCATTTTTGGTGTGTTCATAAAGACGTGTGCGGTCTGGCATTATCTTGGTGAAAAACAATGCCTTTTCTATTGGCCAGTTCTGAACGTTTTTCTTTAATTGCCATGTTCAGTTTATCCAATTGGGATACTTATCAGAATCAATTGTTTGATTCTGTAGAAGCAACTCGTAGTACAGGATTCCTTTCCAATCCCACCAGATGGTGAACATGACTTTCTTTGGAGTTTTTAATGGTGGTTCATTTTTCTTACCCCATGATTATTTTTGGCTGATGATGTTATAAACGATCCACTTTTCATCACTTATCACTAAACACTTCAGAAAAGGATCATTTTCATTTCATTTTTACGAGAATCACAAATGGAGATGTGACCCAGTAAGTTCTTTTCCGATAAGTTGTGAGGTATCCAAATGTTGTAACGATTCACATACCCGAGCTTCTTTAGATGTTGAAATACAGTACTGTTTGATGACTTCACTATGTCTGTAATCTCTCGAGTTGTGTAATGAGGGTTTTCATCCAATAATGCTTTGATCTGGTCCTCTTCAATTACTGAAGGTCTTCCTGAGCAGGGAGCATCTTCAAGATTGAATTTACCTGCTTTAAATTTAGCAAACCACTTTTGAACAGTTGATGCTGCTACAGCACTCCTACCATAAACATAACATATTTCTTTTGCTGTTTGTACAGCATTTTTGCTTTTGCAATAAAAAGAAAAAAGGAAACAAGTGTCAAAAATTCATGTTGTTCGCATCAATTTTCACAGTAAGGCAAATTAAATGATATTTGAATAACCTTAACAATTTTTTGTAATGAACACGTCTCAAGGTCATTTATTGTAATATTCATTGGTTTGTACAATTCTAATCATTTTCATGTTAATCAGTGTGTCAACTGTCAGCTATCAAAAATTGCTACAAACTTTCTGAACAACCGAATAGATGAGGTCTCTATCACATCTGTGATCCCTAAGTGGGATGCTGTACACTCCAGGGAGTCTGTCCTGGTTGGAAACATCCTTTCCATTATGTAGGATGTCAAATATGGTTGGATATCTCCTATATGCAATGCGAATGCTGTGCTTCTTGGCTATCTCAGTATATAGTGATCTGAGATATGGGGTGTAAGTGACTGGGATCCTTTCTTTATCTTCAGGTCAGTTTTCGACACAGGAGTCAACTTGGACTGTGCATTGGGAGCAGTGGAATATGTCAATCAATTTATGGGTGAGCTTGGGGTACTCGTGGTCAGTGGCTATATGATGTGTACGTCTCTGTTTGGCATGGAGAGTTTGTTGAGTGGACAAATGAGTGAATGCCCTTCTAATTAAGGCATTATACGCTGCAGTTTTGTACAGATGTAGGTCACAAGACCCCCTCAGGTATGTAGATGGACTCTGATCCCAGTTTACGGTACATCTCGGTGTGGATGGCCGACCCTTCAATTCTAATGTTAATGTTAAGGAAGTGGGCCTTCGTAGGGTGTGCTTGATCAGTTTTCCGTTAATTTCAAGCCATACAGGTTGTTGTTAACGGAGTTGACAAAGGCTGAGACATCTGGTGTTGTCCTTCAGGGAATGATTGTCATCTATGTATCTCCTATATAAAGGGATGTTGGAGAGGTGGTGAGGGGAGGATCTTGTACTCTAGTTGTCTTATCACCATTTCACATAAGTCCCGCGATGGGGCTTCCCATCGGCACTGCTCTTTCCTGTGTGTAAATTGTACCGTTGAACTGAAAAAACGAATTGTAGCATAATAAATGTGCCATCTTTAGGACTTGTTGGTGTAAGCTGTCATCATTTACAATGTTGAATAGGTATGTAAATCCATAACAGTATAATTTAATATATAAAATTACTTGTCCTGACTGAGTGAGTGATTGATTCATCATCATCCAGAGCAAACCACTGAACCTAAAGAGGTGAAATTTGATACACAGCTAGAGTACGTCATAAAAACTAACAAGGGATTTTTCGAAATTCTCCCGCGAGGGGAAAGGGAGAGGATTAAGTCTTAACCTGAAGAACGGCTTCTACTGTACTATTTTAGATGCAAGTTTTTGTTTGTAACTACATTTAGTTTTCGTCGAGTACTTAGATGTAAATTGATAACATTTCAGACATTGTTATAAATATTTTTATATATTTCAATTTTTCAATCAAATGTTCAAACTGTTTTAAATTCGAATTTGTTATTGCATATTCGTTCGATTACAGAACGATTGTAAACGTTCCAGAAAATTGATCAAATTGAAAACAGTTTGTTTGATTCTCAGCAATTCTCATCATTCTCAGTGGTAGGTGTTATATAACAATTACTATGGTTGTTGAAATAATGAATATAAATGGGATTTGCTTGCAAAATCCATGCGGGCAAAGTCGTGGGTAACACTAGTAATAATATATCATTATTATACTGTTATGGATTAATGGATTTAGATATTTATAAAATAATAAACTTGATAAATGTAACTTGTAGAATCAAAAGAAGAAAACAATACATTGTATCATTATTTTCTGCATAACTTTGTGTTTCTAGAACAAGAAGACTAACTCTACTTTTTTGACATATCTGCATGAATAATCTAGAAAAAATATATGTTAATTTAAATTTAGAAAAAAGTTGTTTATTCCTTTATAATTTAAAAAAAGAATATGCTCTCCAGCATAGTATTTTATATTGAAAATATTAAAACTTGTCTTAAAACAGAGTGTTACAGTTCTCAGTTCAGCAATGCTTCAACAACGAATGGAAGAAAATGAACGTCAGCGGCGAAGTACAAGTGGAGCTGATGATCCTGAGTTAGCTCAATATTTAGAAGATGAACGTATAGCTCTTTTCTTGCAGAATGAAGAATTCATGCAAGAACTTCGCCATAATAAGGAATTTATGTCCACTCTTGAGAGAGGTAATTATTCTTGTTTGATGTGCATTTTTTTGATTATTTGATAAATTTATAATAAGAAAATGATTCATATAAAATTTAAAAAGCATCTTATTAACAGCATTTATTTTTAAATAAATGTTCATATCTGAATCTCATTTTTTTTTTCCTGATAAGCTGTACAGTTAAGTTACAGTTGAAAAACTGTATTGTCCTCAGGTGCCCGGGTAACAAAAAAAGGTACCCGGGTATGAAAATTTCTATAGTGTTCAGCACTATTTTTCACATATATTACAAAAATCTATATTTTATAAAATAAATTGGCTTTAAATATTTTATTTTTAGATGCCAGTCCTCATCATCAAGTTTCCAATAATTTACTACCAGCAGAAAATGGTAAGAAAATAATCTATAAAAATTTCAGTTATCTATTTCTGTTATTTAAAAATAGATTTACAAACAAATAAATATTTAAGAACGTGATTATTAGTTTAAAGCCAAATGATTGCCAAATTATATTGGGCTGTGTTAATGCTACTGTTAATATTATACTAAACTCATCCAGAATGTAAGTACCATTTGGGTATTAAAAATAATTTGCAATTTCTTTTCATTTGTATTTTATTACAGAAAAATCTACATATCTTAAACTACTTTTCGACATATTCACCATGTGAATTAATTAAGGCATGCGTTATATTTTGGCACTAATTGCAACATACCTGCTTCGTAGAATTCAGCCGCCTGTGACCTGAATCAGTTCTGGATGTTTACTATTGATCTCATCATCACTTGCAAAGTGTTGGCCGGCAAGAAATTTTTTGAGATGAGAAACAAATGGAAGTCAGATGGAGCTAGGTCCGGACTATAAGGAGGGTGACAGAATTGTTCTCGGCTAAATGAATCAAGCCGCATCATCATTATGCTTGCAGTATGCATTCATGCGTTGTCATGCACAAACGCAATGCCAGAAGTCAGTAATCCATGCCTTTTGTTCTATATCACGTGCCATAACTTCTTCAATGTCTCACAGTAAGCTGTAGCATTGATTGTTGTGCCTCATTCCATCCAGTCCACTAACAAATTCTTTGATAGTCCTAAAACACAGTGCACATGATTTTTCTTGAAGAAAGAGGTGGCATTGCTTTCTTTGATTTTGTAGAACCAGTATGCTGCCATTCCAGTGACTGTTGTTTTGTTTCTGGTGTCTCATAACAAATTCATGTTTCATTGTCTGTGACAATCCTTGTTCAAAAAATCATTTCCTTCTGTTGCATAACACTGCAAAAACTCCAAGGCTGCTCCAATGCATTTCCGTTTTTGAACATCTGTTAGTGTTTTTGGTACCCATCGTGCACACAATTTTTTGTAGTTCAATGTTCAGTCACAAATTTGTGTAATAAAGATCATGAAATGTTTTGAAAAAGCATTGACAAATCAGAAATCATGAATCACCTATTGGAACAAACTTGTTCGTTGATGCAGAGCACCAATTCTTTGGTGATCAACGATGGCCGTCTACTGTGCTCCTCGTCGTGGACATTTTCCCTGTTTTTGTTAAACATCCTAACCCACTTTCTCACAATAGCTTCACTCATCACATTCCTTCCATAACTTTCACTTATCTGACGATAAATTTCACAAGGTCAAACATTTCTCACATTCAAAAACTCTTATTTCACAGCTGGCAGGCCAATCGATTGTTTTAAAGATGATTACCAACAAACAATGACTTCAAACATTAACGTAATTAAAACAAAATGGCTATGATAATTCATTCTGGAGTTGAAGGATGTAACTACACATGTGCAACTTTTGTGCTGTCAGATGCATAGGAGATATGCGCAAACAGTACTTACTTTCTGGATCAGCTTAGTAATTAAACATTAAGTAATGTGGCGTAGAGGTAGGCATTACAAACCATTATAAATAAGACACTGAAATAGTAACCCAATTCAGTGTCTTAATTTATACAAAAGGGTTGTACTTGATTGTAATTATATTACACTCACTCAGCACTTGCTTGTAAACTCAAAAAAACACAACACCTTAATTTGCTGAGAAAACTTTTAATGAAAAGCTAACGTTTTCAGCCAACTCTATTGGCCATCATCAGGCTAAGCTTTTTTTCTCAGCAAATTAAGGTGTTGTGTTTTTTTGAGTTTACTTGATTGTAATATTAGTACATATAAATTTTAAAATACAGTGGTACTGTACCTCAGGATACAAAATTAATCCGTTCCGAAACTGAGATCGTATCATGAAAATGTCGTAAGGTGAATCGTTTTTTCCCCATACGATTACATGTAAAACCAAATAATTCGTTCCAACACGAAAAACACACTCAAATTAAAGCTAAGTAGTATGTTAAAAAAAAATAATTTTAGTAAGGAAAACACTGAAAAATGCATTATGTAGTCGTAAATCTATAAATAACCATAATAGAATAATAATTGATTTAAAAAATGTCGTTTTATTTGCACTTTACCTTTGAGGATAGACGACGGTGGAGGTGTAAACTGGTGGCGGAAGAGAGGGAGAAGGGAAATGATACTAAAACTTGACTTACCTAACATAATGTAACAATAACTTAAAAATAACTTAGAAAAGATTAAAAAAATTAGTGTTGTTTTATATATATATTTTTTAATTTTTATTCACTGCTTTTTGCTTTCTTTCCTTCACTTCCACCAGCACTTTCACTGGATAGAGGTTGCTTGGTAAAATATCTATCCAAAGAGGTTTGGCTTTGCCTACTTTTTAAAATGTTTCTAAAATAACTTAGGCAAATGTCATTACTTCGAGCAGCAATACAGCCAGTGTGAACCTTTTCGGGATGTTTCTTTTCAATAAAATCAGTCACTTTCTGATAATACCTCAAGATTTCCTTTATCAAGCGAGATCCTTCCACAATGAAGCAAACACGCAGACCGAGACCAATGAACAGAAGTGAATAAAAAATGGCACTGCAAACTAATGTAATGTCGTATGGTGAGTTTTTGTTCATATCGTGGAGCAAAAATATGTTCGAATTTCATGTCGTATCCTGAAAATTTCGTATGCTGGGGCATTCGTATCCTGAGGTACCACTGTATTCTTTAGGAAAAGTAATTGACAGAATTCATCTTATTGTTTTTCTTTCCATCTTTATGCCTTCTTACTAAAGAAGGCATAAAGATGGAAAGAACTAAATTTAAAAAATCTTTAAATTTAATCTTGAGTTTTTATCTTTTCTCTTATATTATTAATATTAAAATTAAGATAAAAAGTTCTGTTTTATCATATAAACATTTTTAGAATTATAATTTATTTTTGGAAGCATTATCACACAAATTAAAAATCTTAAACAAAAACACAACAGACATTTTGATAAAGAAATATCCAGTTGTAATAGAATTTAGTATTAAAAAGAGTGAGGATTAAAACATTAGATGAATTTAAAAATAGAATATAGATGCAGTTCTCTTTAAGTGTAATAAAATATTGGACTGTTCAGATAAGTTTGTAGCAATTTTTGATAGCTGACAGTTGACACACTGATTAACATGAAAATGATTAGAATTGTACAAACCAATGAATGTTACAATAAATGACCTTGAGACGCATTTATTACAAAAAAATCGTTAAGGTTATTTAAATATCACTTAATTTGCCTTATTGTGAAAATCAATGCGAACAACATGAATTTTCGACACTTGTTTCCTTTTTTCTTTTTATTGCAAAAGCAAAAATGCTGTACAAACAGCAAAAGAAATATGTTATGTTTATGGTGGGAGTGCTGTAGCAGCATCAACTGTTCAAAAGTGGTTTGCTAAATTTAAAGCAGGTAAATTCAGTCTTGAAGATGCTCCCTGCTCAGGAAGACCTTCAGTAATTGAAGAGGACCAGATCAAAGCATTATTGGATGAAAACCCTCATTACACAACTCGAGAGATTACAGACATAGTGAAGTCATCAAACAGGCTCCCAGATTGTTTGTATTTGCCAAAACACACAAGGATACACCTTCATTGAGACCAATCCTTGACAAGGCACGATCCCCCACTAGATCATTAGACACAGCTATACACAAGCATATAGCTCATACAGTAGCTTGAACAATTATCCATGGATAATCAGGAAATTGGTAGAGTTATTGGAGGCTTTGAGACTGCTTAGCATTACTGATCAAATGTACTGTACATCACTGGGCTTGATTTCATTTCATTATATTGTTTTATAAAAATCCAGCCATGCATTTTGCACAATTGAGGACCTCTTGCTAACTTCGCATGGTGCACACTGTAAACAATTATTGGAACTTACCCACCTGTTATGCTACACTTCATTTTTTAGGTTCAACAACAAAACTTACCTCCAGAAGCACGGTTCCCTATGGGCAGCCCACGTTCAGGAGATTTGTGTGAGTTAGTCATTAGACAACTAGAACAAAGAATTATACCTATGTTTATTTCTAACATATTTATAAAAGGTATGTTGATGACATCTTTATTATGTGGAATGCTAAGCCTGATTATAAATAACTTTATTGATGCAATGAATAATAACCCATATGGCCTCTGCATCAAATTGGACCAAATAAGCAATTCAAATGCAACCTTCCTTGATATCAATATAATATGCAATTAGATAGCAACAGAATATCAACCAAGGTTCATTACAAGCCATGCTGCATGCCTCTATTCATCCCTGCCAATTCTGATGACCCCTTTTCATACAAGGTAGTGGCATTCCGGGCCCTAACCACTAGAGCGTTCACACACCACTCAAAATTTGTTGATATATTGGCAGAATTACAATGCATCCAGAACATAGCCACATGGCACAGGTATGGGCGAAGATTAATTCATAACCTTGTGTTTGCCTATTCATCGCAAGTATATAATAATGACAATGATAACTCATGCACTAACAACTCCAATAATTCTCAGTCTTTGGCTGTGGTGTGTTGAATATAACCACTACCTTGACTCAATTTACAGAGAAATTGCTGCATGTACAAACAAGAGAATTGCATGTAAGAGGCATAGTACTTTTAAGACATCCTGTGCAACTGCAAAGACAACATAGACAAAAGATTTGCTCCAAGGCTATATTCTGTCCCATTGAGGGACCATAGATTTCAAAGGGATCTTGTGTATATTGGCTCCACGATACATTCTCTAGATAAGCGTTTACGTGAACACAAATATGACATTGATCATAACAGATGCACCATTGCCCTATCTACTTATGCTTCAACCCTGGGCATAAAAGCTGACTTGCATAACGCGCAAATCATTAAACTATCACACCAAAGGGAACACATACGAACACTAGAAACTCTGGAAATATATAAAGCAGGGTTACACAATAACTGCATCAACTATAAGGATGCGATTAATATTTCTACAGCTTGGATCCCTTCATAAACAAACTTCCAGTTTGCAGGTGCGTGCCATGATATTTGATGATAGGGAAGCTGTGTTTCTATAAAAAGCCGACTTCCAGGGGCAATCAGTTAATTCTTTCTTTAAATGTATTTTTAATAGATTATTTATGTGACATACTTAATAAATAAACAAGTTCAATATAATTACCTCTGTTATTAGTTTCAATAGGTTTCCTTTGCCCTCTAAATGCCAATTCTTGCTTTGATAAAAACATATAACATCTATTTATTTATGTGAACCACCGGGAAGGGAGGGGTAGGTCTCCCGATCCGGCAACAGGTTGTTAAACCCTTTCACTGTCAGGATGGTTGGAAGGATTCTTTTTCTCGCAGTAACGGGCTTTAATGTTTCGGGTCGAGTGGCGGAGGGAGGAGTGCGTCGGTGAGACAACAGGCGATACACGAGTAAACGAGGAGGCCAGATATAACATACAAATATAACAATTTATTAAAGCAAATTTCAGGTGGTACAAGCCTGTTTCGTGTCCCTAAAACGCGGAGCGACCGAGAGAGAGCTTACAATACTTGGTTTCATACCTCTTTTATGGTTTATAATATCCCTGAGGAGCAAGGTCTTAATCTTCCGTGAGGAAACAGGTTTTATCGTTCTTGAGGTAAATAGGGTAACTCTTCTTGAGGAAAATGGCTTAATCTTTCTTGAGGAAAATAGGTTTTAATCCAACTGGGTCCGATCGGGTAGGCTTAGGACACTCTTCGTAGGACACACAATATCAATAGGACAATAATTTCGATGACGGTAGATGAACGACTCCCCCAAGAAGGGGAAGGAAGGGGTTTTTATAAGATCGGCGTGGGAGAATGGTCATGTGATTGATTGTTGTGAGGTAAAAGGTACGCAGATGGGTTGGAATTGTTCCCGGGCTCATGCTAACTATCAACTTAGCAGTTGGAATGTGGGATTAGTTTCGAATTGAACGGATGTTTATGTCGAACATAAATGAAAAGTTTTTTTTTCCATTAGGTTTCACTTTAAGTTAAAGGAAAATTTAATTACGTTTTTAGGCAAATACGGGAAATTAGTCTGTAAAATAATCGGTAAAAATTCCGAATCTCACATTTAGATATAATATATCTATAAACCGTAACTATCTCGTTATAATTTTCAATATTTATTTTATATTATATACTAATGTTAAATTCTATTTCGCTTCAATTTCCAAATTGCTTCAAATACGAAAGAATCGACGATTTTTCGTGTCTTTTGCCAGCTAAATTGTCAAAGCCATTCTAATTACACACACTAATTTCATTTGAAAATAGTAGGCAAAGCCAACAAAACAATTTTTGCATTTTTATGCATTTACAGAGCCATTTTATCATGAAAATGTCGAACAAGTTTTTTTATTGAAGTGTTTATATTTAACTTAGGCATTGGCTTTTCTCTTTTAATAATGTTTTCTTTTTCATTATATGATTGAACTTTTTTAAAATAAATTTTCAATATCGCAATTACATTTCAAATTGCTAGCCACGATATAAGGGCTAAAATTAAAAATAAAATTATAAAAACTTCCTTGGTGAAATAAAATGTGTGGTGGATATATATACCTGGTAGAAAACATTCTTCAATTGTATGAATATACTTTTAAAGAAAATTATAATTAAATATAGCTTTGTAATGAAACGTACATAAAAGTAACATAAAATATTCTTTACTCTTTAAATCTTAATCACTTAGTCAAATAGCTCCCTACAAGTGGAATCAGAGACGGTCCTGCTAGGTGTGCGGTGTGTACATGCATGCGGGCTGCCAAATCCCGAGGGTGCCCATACCGGTCAATGTCAAATGTCAAAAGATGCGACAGGGTTCTTGTAAATTTTAAACGTTTCTCACCATAGCTGTAAAAGTCTAAATATGTTAAACTTAATAGATTGTCCGTTGTTTGTTTTCTAATTCATTTTAGGACCAGGTGTTGTCCATGGAAATTTCCAAAATTTACAACTTTTTGGTCACTCTCATTGAACTGGAAAAATGTCTGTTTTTATTACATCTAATATTTCAAAGAAATCACTCCCACTGTACTCGGCAAGAGATTGGTTTGGTTAGGCTTTTGTTTAAGTAAAATTTCGGCTCTTTCATCAGGTTTTTGTGTCCCCAATTCCCTAATCACTTAATTATTTAATTACTTCTTAAGTAGAAATAAGTCAAAACCAGTTACTTTGTACTCTAATATTTGTAGTCTCAGGAAAAAGTGGAAAGACAAATTTTTATGACAAACGGATACATAAATCGTAAATTTTTAAGGAAAATAAATTCTAGAGCTTTTTCTGTACCTCATGCATCTCTCTCATTCATTAAATTTAGTTGTAAATGATGCTACCAAAGTAACAGTTAATTTTTTAACATTATACAAGAATTGTACACTTTTTTTTTCTACATACCCTTAAAGATGGGATATACGAAATCGTAATATCACTGGTTTAACATTGAAATCTGTGAGTAATATAAAATTGGAGAGCGGAATAAATATATCAAATATTTTAATGGATTTTTTTAACTCCTGTCAACTATACAGAACTATCGTAAAAACATACCAGTAAATTCTTATCGGTCGGGTTAAGTTATAAATCTACTCGTTATTCACGTAATTGGCCAAATATCTAGCGAGCGGGCGGCTAACAGCCTAGAACCAGTCCCGGATAGAATTGGAAGCGTTGGAATGTGTAGCATCAACTCAAGGTCGTAGGCTTCCACTGGCTAAACCGGGTAAGGTTGGTGTTCTGTAAAGCACGTGCGCAAACCTGGCGTTTTGAAATCTGACAATACAGATTCCACTCCACCATTAATATTCGAATATACAATAGCAATCTTATTTTTTTTTTCACGTGTAGTATAGAAATTTGTAATAAGATATATAATGCGGTTATAATAAAATATTGTACGATTATTTTCATATAATTAAAATTAATATGTATTTATTTTTTATAAAATACAAGGGAAGCAGCGCTTCCACTGCTTCTAATGACGGCATGCCACTGCTTCTAATGACAGCATGCCACTGCCAGTTTGTTTATGAAGGGGAAGACCCCCCCACAATTCTTTGAGGTGTCTTTCTATTGTTTCATGTGTGTGTAAAATAATATTTTTATATATTTTTTTTGTTTATGCAATGCTTGATATGCACACACAGAATGAATTTTATACGCAAAGTTAGATATGTTCCAAAATGTTCTAAAATTTTAAATCTTTAAGTATGACATCTCTTCGAATCTCGGAACTTTTAACCTGAGGAAGACAGAAAAATACGATCAAAAACATTTGTTTTTACAATTAAATATTTTACTGGTCACATAAAGGTTGTTGTGAGTCTATTATGTATTGTACCAGTACCTGTAAATGAGTGTTTAACCTTTACACAAGGTATAAGTTTTGTATTTATTGAGTACTTAGGTGTATTAAATTGATTACATTTCAGACATTGTTGTGAGCCGGGGGTTTTTATGGGCTCTTGCTGTCCCTCCCATTATCCGTCAATGGGCTCTGGTCAGCCTGCCCACTTGTCAGCAATGGCTGTTCTGTTCTTTTGTACTAAGTGGAGGAAGAGTACAGGTTCGTCGACAAGACAGTGGCAACACTTAGATAAACGACACCATTTAAACAACAAAACAAAAATTTAATCAAACACAATTAACGAGATACATTCTAAAACCGCGGGTTCATCTATGCTAGTTCCTGATATTTCACGGATACATCAAGAGAGAGTTTACGTGCTTTCCCATCATACCTCTGAACGAGTTCTTTGACTTTCTGGTGATAAAGTTCCTCCCCCTGGTGATTAAGGAGTTGTCAAGTTTGGCCAGGAGGACCTTAGTAGCAGAGTTCGACGGCGGCTTTCGTCGGGAAAAACTCAATCAGTCAGGAACGGGTGCTTATCTCGATCCTTTTCTTTCCAACCCTCATCTTCTTGTTGTACCCACCTTATATACTGTGGGGCATGTGATAATCATCTACCAATCGCAATCTTTAGTGACTACTTTTCCGTGGCTCAGGTTGAAGAACCGGAGAGAAAGGAAGTGTCTTCCAGAGAAGGAAGGATGAACATCCATTTTTGAGATTTCAATATGATCTTGTATTAGAGGGAGTTTTAGAATTTTTTTGTGTGGTTCGGGGCCCTCCATTCTGACCCTCGCATCACATTGGCTTTTCCATAATTGTACTTGTCCTTAAAGGTACAAGTTTGATTTTTTTTCGTTTCTCCGATACTAGGTTTATTTAAGATTGTTACTCTCTCATATATCTAAGTTTCATTCTTTTATAAACATTTTGCTTTATAAAACAGTATTATTTTAAATTTTTACATACACAGTACAAGGATATATTTTTGCTTTCTACACAGCATGGTACAATGTTATTTTTTTATTTATATTCAATGACAACTAGGTAATATTGACAGTTAATTCTTGGTAGGAAGGTGTCATGGGTTCATCGGATGTACATTTGGTTGGTCGGCGTGGTGTCATCCAGGCATTGGTTGACTTTGCTACTGCTCCAGTTGTGATGGTATTGGTTCGTGGAATCATGTGTCTGTCTACTTTTCTTTGTTCTCGGGTGTCTGTTGGTTTGGTAGACAATGTTGAGATGTTGGATCTATGGTGGCTGGCAATCACTTTGGCTTGAACTAATCAGGTAGGTGGATGACAGCTGGTCCAGGAAGAAATAAATGTGCTCATGGAATGTTTTAATAGAATTATGAAATGGTAGTATTGATTGACGGGTAGTGGTCTTTCGGGCAGGAGACATATTCCCCTGGAGGTGATTAGGTGACACTGTTTTCTCTCAGTAAAAATAAGTCATTAGATCAGATTGTTTGGAGTTAAAGTTTATTATTTGTGACAGGTTGGAGGTATGTAAAGGTTTATGGAACATAATTGAGATACTTTCTCTCTCAGATACTTAGATTAATATTTAAGATAATATATAATATAATATTTAAGACAAGTAGTAAGGTAAGGTAAATCTAATGAATTTTTTGGGAGACATATATTTATAAGTTTAAAACTCTAAGTGATCATTGTTTGCACTAAAATGTAACTAATGAAACAAAGAATCATTTGTTGTTTAACTGTTTACTAGTCAACAACTCCATTTACTGAGTGAAACACTTGCAAGTATGCATTACTCATTGAATGCTATATGTATAATGCCCCATCATTTAAGATTTATGCTGTCTCTATTGAAAATTTTTTTATTTACATTAGAAGGAATCTAATAAAAATCTAAACTTAATGTTATTTGGACTTTAAGTGTACTTTATTATTTTAAGAGAACTTTTACTAAAATATGTTATTCTATACAAATGCTAAAGTATATTTTAATATGTTTACAATGATGTGTTCTAACAGATAATCAACTCTGATATGATGTAGAAACCAAAATATCTTTTTATCATTTAAAAAATCACTTTAAAATATTATTTTCTTTAAATAAGAAATGTGTATAAAATTTATTTCATTAGCTGCTCTTTCTGATGCATCGTCTCAAGAAGAGGAGGAAGGTTCAAATATTCAGCCACTTAAAGAGATTGAATCTTTTCCTTATACTAAATCACTTCCACCTAGTGAAGATTCAGATGCTGCATTTAGAGAAAAGTTGAAAAATATGGGGAAATGTAAGTATACATGATATTCATTTATATATTTTGTATTATAGCATTGTGCATAGTAAATGATTTATTATAACAAATGTTTTCAGCCTCATTTAACAGTCTGTTTCAGGTTTTAAACTATATCTTCACTTGGGAGTCTTTAAATAGTAAAATTAAGTGTGTTTTAATTTACATAAAAATTTATAACTAGAATTAATTTTTACATAAAATGTTGCCTAATAATTCTTTTACAATGTAATATTTTAGATGTATATTAATTTATAATGTATTAAGTATATTTTAAGTGATAATTATTTTGTACAACTATGTTATATATAAAAGCTACTGTATTCTTATTTTCAAGTATCAAATTTCAACTAAAATTAGAATATTTTTCAAGTAGTGAATGAATGAAACATATTCAGAAATTAGCAGTTATCATCAACATATCACAATTTGCATTTCTTAATGATACACTTAATCTTAGCAATTAAATCTGTTAAACATCTATGGTACATTATGAATTCATTTCAAGTACTGAAATAAATAAAACATTATAGAACTGAATAAACTATTGTAAATAAAACATGTAAAATAGCTATTTTGTGATGCTTGTATAACTGTTTCATTAGAAATATATTCATGTTCTATTACAACTAAACTTTGCTAATACAACAGGTTAGGTTCCAGACCACTGCCACAAAATGAACAGTGCCTTAAACTGAAATACAGTTTTTTTCTTGTTAAATTATCAACAATATTATTTTACACTACAGTTTAGTAAAAAATGTTTAATATCAGGACAGATTTATTCATAACAACAACTAAGAGTACAGAATTGTTGTTTCAGTAGGAAATGACTTACAATAATTATATCATATTATCATCTTATATCCGTGTTTATTTGTATCAAATGAATTGATTCAATTAGATAATTTTTAAAGTATATTATGTTTTATACAGGAAATAGTAACATATATTTACTTTTATACGTTATTTGCTTGAAAATAAATAAAATTTTATGTAAAGGTATAACTTAGATTATAATGAAATATAATAAAATCTATTTATTTATTTATTTACTATAATAGTTCATTTGTTCAAATTTTATAGTATAGTACATTCATAATTATTGTATACAATACCATTGTAAATGATTACAAATTAATTATTTAACTTGCTTTCATAATTTTTCTTTTGTTCTAGTATCTCGGAAAAAGTTTGCTCAGTTGGCCAGATTATTTTCTCGCCGAAAAAGACGTACTTTCAGGCCTATGTATCCTTTCAAATTAAATAAGTTTTAGCATTTATACTTTAGTTAAGTTCTTTTATAGTTACAATGTTTTACATTAAAAAATTTCATATTTACTTAAATATCAGGCATTTTTTACATGAAATAATTTTTTTTTGTGCAAGGTGAATGATAAAAAAAATCTTCCAATTTTTATTATAATGAAAATTTACAAAATATAACTATACTAAGAAAATAGTAATCATGCTAATGAAAAAATTATCAACACTGTCACTCTCTTAACATGTTGTGACTAGTTTCAGAGATGACATGTTTTTTAAAATCTGAACCCATAATCTTGCAAACAAGATGTCATTGCTTAGGGATGATTTCTTTTTCATTATATCAGTTTTCTGTGATACTTTTATTGCAAAATGTATATCATATTATTTTTTTAATACAATATTGTGATTTGTATAAATTAGACTTAAATTGATAAATGAATAATTTTTTAGTTTTCATTTCTATTGACTTTATTGGCTTTTTATTGTCCATAATTCAAGAAAGACAATATAGAAAAAAGGGGAAGCTTTCTATNTGGAAGTTCTTTGTAAAAGAAAAGTTAAAACACACAAAGTCTTAGTTCATATCTGCCTTTATAAAGTGATGCTTTTTGATATATATTTTTATGAATTTAATCATTTTTGTGCATTTAATCTTTTAGGTTTATTTTTGTTTTTAGTTTTATATCGCCTTATTTTATTATTTTATTTTTTATATTAATATGGCTTTAATCTATTTATTATAGTTATTTCGTATAGTGATTGGTTAATTTATTTTACATTTTAATTTTGAATTTGTAATGTTCGAAAGTTCCGTTTTAACGCAATTTTCAAAGTTGTTCGATAACTTACGATGATGGCCTATTTCATTAGGCTGAAAACGTTTGTGGGTTAATAAATATTTCTCAGCGTTATAAGATGTTGAATGTTTTACTGGAAATGTTAAATATGAATAGCACAAACATCTAACTTTAGAATCAGATTTTTTTTAACATTCACCTATGTTTTAGTGAATATATAGTAAATTAAAATGTTTATTATGTAGTGAATCAGCTGAACTTAATATTGATTAATAATTAGATTGTGGATTTTATAACTAACAGTTTTAAAAATTTGGATCTGAATTATTAGCAAATTTAAAAATAAATCCATAATATAAAATTCGAAAATGTAATTTAACTTAATTCTATTTTCTGTAACATCTTTCAGCTGTTGGAGAAAACAGAATTTTTAGAATCTCAAAATAATTCTTATTATTGTAAAATCTCATGTGAAATTTAAAGGTGAAATATGTTAAACTTGTACAATATCAGTTGTCTTGGCATGTTTTCTGTATCACCTTCTTTCAAACATTATGAAATACAATAAACATATCCATGGATAAGAAGTTAAAAAATACTCATTAATCAAGGTTATGCAAACTTTGATTAAAAATTTCATAAACTTTGTATAACTGGAAAAGTAAAATCAAATTCTTAAACTAATTCCATTTCTTTGAAAGAAATGTTGCTATTCAAGAATGATAAGAGTTTCAATTAAAAATGACAGTACAAGTAGTCCCCAACTTACAATAGTTTTATTTCAATATTCCAGTCATAAATTAAACAAAAAATGGTGGTTTCCAAAATCAATCATAAGTCTATATAATACTGCTTACATATGTATTGTATGCTGTAATTAGATGATGACTCATTTGTACACTTACTGGCTATGTTAATTTAGTTATTTATATAAAGATGATATTTTAATTAATTAATTATGGTATTTTATTAACATTCACCCACACACACACAAGTAATTAAGTATAGTCAAAGGTTTCAAAAGTCCTAGTGAGAGATATGGCAGTTTTAATATGGACTGTAATTCTATTTTTATTTATTTCTTTAATTTATTATTGATTCACTTTAACTTTATTACAGAAGTAAAATTAGCATGATGATAGCTTCATTTTTGCTTTTGAAGTACTAATGGTATAAATCTGAGTGATAGTTAAACATGAATAAACTTATCAGTTAATGTTATATACAGTAGATTGTGTTTATTACGCATAATAGTATTACATTTAGCATTTAATTGTTGTAATGTGACTTTAGTAACTAACCAATTGTCCAGACACAAAAGCAATGTTTTTAAATACATTTTGACAGTTATAAGTTGGGGACTGACTGTAATTATTCAATATGAAACTTCTTTTAAAATAATCATTTTTATTTTTAAAAAAGTTTTAGCAGAAAATTTTGATTACAGGGTTGTCATATTGTTTTTAAGATTTTATCTACTTATACTATGAATCTCTACTCAGTTTATGTCTGACTACTAAGAGTTATTTAGTATGATAAATAATACTTTCTGCACTTCTTTTACAGCAATTCATTGATATATTTTTGTCATTATGGGAAAATAAATTGTCACTGGATTACTAGAATTGTTAAATAATATATTAGTAGTAGTAATAATAATTACACCAAAAATTGAAATTATTGAGAAAAACATGAAATTGATCTTGCAATATAATTTGTCTTGATGTTGTAGATNCTTATTTTTTTTTTCACGTGTAGTATAGAAATTTGTAATAAGATATATAATGCGGTTATAATAAAATATTGTACGATTATTTTCATATAATTAAAATTAATATGTATTTATTTTTTATAAAATACAAGGGAAGCAGCGCTTCCACTGCTTCTAATGACGGCATGCCACTGCTTCTAATGACAGCATGCCACTGCCAGTTTGTTTATGAAGGGGAAGACCCCCCCACAATTCTTTGAGGTGTCTTTCTATTGTTTCATGTGTGTGTAAAATAATATTTTTATATATTTTTTTTGTTTATGCAATGCTTGATATGCACACACAGAATGAATTTTATACGCAAAGTTAGATATGTTCCAAAATGTTCTAAAATTTTAAATCTTTAAGTATGACATCTCTTCGAATCTCGGAACTTTTAACCTGAGGAAGACAGAAAAATACGATCAAAAACATTTGTTTTTACAATTAAATATTTTACTGGTCACATAAAGGTTGTTGTGAGTCTATTATGTATTGTACCAGTACCTGTAAATGAGTGTTTAACCTTTACACAAGGTATAAGTTTTGTATTTATTGAGTACTTAGGTGTATTAAATTGATTACATTTCAGACATTGTTGTGAGCCGGGGGTTTTTATGGGCTCTTGCTGTCCCTCCCATTATCCGTCAATGGGCTCTGGTCAGCCTGCCCACTTGTCAGCAATGGCTGTTCTGTTCTTTTGTACTAAGTGGAGGAAGAGTACAGGTTCGTCGACAAGACAGTGGCAACACTTAGATAAACGACACCATTTAAACAACAAAACAAAAATTTAATCAAACACAATTAACGAGATACATTCTAAAACCGCGGGTTCATCTATGCTAGTTCCTGATATTTCACGGATACATCAAGAGAGAGTTTACGTGCTTTCCCATCATACCTCTGAACGAGTTCTTTGACTTTCTGGTGATAAAGTTCCTCCCCCTGGTGATTAAGGAGTTGTCAAGTTTGGCCAGGAGGACCTTAGTAGCAGAGTTCGACGGCGGCTTTCGTCGGGAAAAACTCAATCAGTCAGGAACGGGTGCTTATCTCGATCCTTTTCTTTCCAACCCTCATCTTCTTGTTGTACCCACCTTATATACTGTGGGGCATGTGATAATCATCTACCAATCGCAATCTTTAGTGACTACTTTTCCGTGGCTCAGGTTGAAGAACCGGAGAGAAAGGAAGTGTCTTCCAGAGAAGGAAGGATGAACATCCATTTTTGAGATTTCAATATGATCTTGTATTAGAGGGAGTTTTAGAATTTTTTTGTGTGGTTCGGGGCCCTCCATTCTGACCCTCGCATCACATTGGCTTTTCCATAATTGTACTTGTCCTTAAAGGTACAAGTTTGATTTTTTTTCGTTTCTCCGATACTAGGTTTATTTAAGATTGTTACTCTCTCATATATCTAAGTTTCATTCTTTTATAAACATTTTGCTTTATAAAACAGTATTATTTTAAATTTTTACATACACAGTACAAGGATATATTTTTGCTTTCTACACAGCATGGTACAATGTTATTTTTTTATTTATATTCAATGACAACTAGGTAATATTGACAGTTAATTCTTGGTAGGAAGGTGTCATGGGTTCATCGGATGTACATTTGGTTGGTCGGCGTGGTGTCATCCAGGCATTGGTTGACTTTGCTACTGCTCCAGTTGTGATGGTATTGGTTCGTGGAATCATGTGTCTGTCTACTTTTCTTTGTTCTCGGGTGTCTGTTGGTTTGGTAGACAATGTTGAGATGTTGGATCTATGGTGGCTGGCAATCACTTTGGCTTGAACTAATCAGGTAGGTGGATGACAGCTGGTCCAGGAAGAAATAAATGTGCTCATGGAATGTTTTAATAGAATTATGAAATGGTAGTATTGATTGACGGGTAGTGGTCTTTCGGGCAGGAGACATATTCCCCTGGAGGTGATTAGGTGACACTGTTTTCTCTCAGTAAAAATAAGTCATTAGATCAGATTGTTTGGAGTTAAAGTTTATTATTTGTGACAGGTTGGAGGTATGTAAAGGTTTATGGAACATAATTGAGATACTTTCTCTCTCAGATACTTAGATTAATATTTAAGATAATATATAATATAATATTTAAGACAAGTAGTAAGGTAAGGTAAATCTAATGAATTTTTTGGGAGACATATATTTATAAGTTTAAAACTCTAAGTGATCATTGTTTGCACTAAAATGTAACTAATGAAACAAAGAATCATTTGTTGTTTAACTGTTTACTAGTCAACAACTCCATTTACTGAGTGAAACACTTGCAAGTATGCATTACTCATTGAATGCTATATGTATAATGCCCCATCATTTAAGATTTATGCTGTCTCTATTGAAAATTTTTTTATTTACATTAGAAGGAATCTAATAAAAATCTAAACTTAATGTTATTTGGACTTTAAGTGTACTTTATTATTTTAAGAGAACTTTTACTAAAATATGTTATTCTATACAAATGCTAAAGTATATTTTAATATGTTTACAATGATGTGTTCTAACAGATAATCAACTCTGATATGATGTAGAAACCAAAATATCTTTTTATCATTTAAAAAATCACTTTAAAATATTATTTTCTTTAAATAAGAAATGTGTATAAAATTTATTTCATTAGCTGCTCTTTCTGATGCATCGTCTCAAGAAGAGGAGGAAGGTTCAAATATTCAGCCACTTAAAGAGATTGAATCTTTTCCTTATACTAAATCACTTCCACCTAGTGAAGATTCAGATGCTGCATTTAGAGAAAAGTTGAAAAATATGGGGAAATGTAAGTATACATGATATTCATTTATATATTTTGTATTATAGCATTGTGCATAGTAAATGATTTATTATAACAAATGTTTTCAGCCTCATTTAACAGTCTGTTTCAGGTTTTAAACTATATCTTCACTTGGGAGTCTTTAAATAGTAAAATTAAGTGTGTTTTAATTTACATAAAAATTTATAACTAGAATTAATTTTTACATAAAATGTTGCCTAATAATTCTTTTACAATGTAATATTTTAGATGTATATTAATTTATAATGTATTAAGTATATTTTAAGTGATAATTATTTTGTACAACTATGTTATATATAAAAGCTACTGTATTCTTATTTTCAAGTATCAAATTTCAACTAAAATTAGAATATTTTTCAAGTAGTGAATGAATGAAACATATTCAGAAATTAGCAGTTATCATCAACATATCACAATTTGCATTTCTTAATGATACACTTAATCTTAGCAATTAAATCTGTTAAACATCTATGGTACATTATGAATTCATTTCAAGTACTGAAATAAATAAAACATTATAGAACTGAATAAACTATTGTAAATAAAACATGTAAAATAGCTATTTTGTGATGCTTGTATAACTGTTTCATTAGAAATATATTCATGTTCTATTACAACTAAACTTTGCTAATACAACAGGTTAGGTTCCAGACCACTGCCACAAAATGAACAGTGCCTTAAACTGAAATACAGTTTTTTTCTTGTTAAATTATCAACAATATTATTTTACACTACAGTTTAGTAAAAAATGTTTAATATCAGGACAGATTTATTCATAACAACAACTAAGAGTACAGAATTGTTGTTTCAGTAGGAAATGACTTACAATAATTATATCATATTATCATCTTATATCCGTGTTTATTTGTATCAAATGAATTGATTCAATTAGATAATTTTTAAAGTATATTATGTTTTATACAGGAAATAGTAACATATATTTACTTTTATACGTTATTTGCTTGAAAATAAATAAAATTTTATGTAAAGGTATAACTTAGATTATAATGAAATATAATAAAATCTATTTATTTATTTATTTACTATAATAGTTCATTTGTTCAAATTTTATAGTATAGTACATTCATAATTATTGTATACAATACCATTGTAAATGATTACAAATTAATTATTTAACTTGCTTTCATAATTTTTCTTTTGTTCTAGTATCTCGGAAAAAGTTTGCTCAGTTGGCCAGATTATTTTCTCGCCGAAAAAGACGTACTTTCAGGCCTATGTATCCTTTCAAATTAAATAAGTTTTAGCATTTATACTTTAGTTAAGTTCTTTTATAGTTACAATGTTTTACATTAAAAAATTTCATATTTACTTAAATATCAGGCATTTTTTACATGAAATAATTTTTTTTTGTGCAAGGTGAATGATAAAAAAAATCTTCCAATTTTTATTATAATGAAAATTTACAAAATATAACTATACTAAGAAAATAGTAATCATGCTAATGAAAAAATTATCAACACTGTCACTCTCTTAACATGTTGTGACTAGTTTCAGAGATGACATGTTTTTTAAAATCTGAACCCATAATCTTGCAAACAAGATGTCATTGCTTAGGGATGATTTCTTTTTCATTATATCAGTTTTCTGTGATACTTTTATTGCAAAATGTATATCATATTATTTTTTTAATACAATATTGTGATTTGTATAAATTAGACTTAAATTGATAAATGAATAATTTTTTAGTTTTCATTTCTATTGACTTTATTGGCTTTTTATTGTCCATAATTCAAGAAAGACAATATAGAAAAAAGGGGAAGCTTTCTATTATGCATTCAAATTGATTATGTATTAAAAAACAAAGGAAATGTTAAATAAATTAAATATCAAACTCAGATTCTTTTAAAACAGTAAAACATTCAACACCTTATAACGCTGAGAAATATTTATTAACCCACAAACGTTTTCAGCCTAATGAAATAGGCCATCATTGTAAGTTATCGAACAACTTTGAAAATTGCGTTAAAACGGAACTTTCGAACATTACAAATTCAAAATTAAAATGTAAAATAAATTAACCAATCACTATACGAAATAACTATAATAAATAGATTAAAGCCATATTAATATAAAAAATAAAATAATAAAATAAGGCGATATAAAACTAAAAACAAAAATAAACCTAAAAGATTAAATGCACAAAAATGATTAAATTCATAAAAATATATATCAAAAAGCATCACTTTATAAAGGCAGATATGAACTAAGACTTTGTGTGTTTTAACTTTTCTTTTACAAAGAACTTCCATGCCGAAGCTTAACCATCAGCATCCCTTGCATTGATACAACCATTCCTTAATTTACTCTTATAAATTTCAATTTTTTCATGTTGCAAAGCCAACAATGGGGACCGCAACATCTTGAGAATAGACGCTTCATTCCATTTAACTACTGAAGCCTCCGCTTGTGCCATACTTGACAAAACCGTGGTACAATGCCCTTTACTAATGCCATATTTGTGTTCTTTAAGCCTAATAGACAAATTCCGGCTAGTGACTCCAATATAGTCCTTCTTAACTCCTAGCTGTTGGTTTTCAAAGGGAATTTTATACACGCCCGCTGTTTCTTCTTTCTTAAGCTTGTCCTTATCGTTTCTAAGAATACTGTATAAATTAGGACCTCTTTTGTAAGAATTTTGGAGCGTTTTCTGTCTGAAACTTGCTTCATGATGTCCCTGAAGTTTTTATTATACGTAAATTTGGTGATCTTAAATTGATCTGTTCCAGTTCTTAACCTCTTGCCTCTTTCGTAACTTTTTATTAGCTCTTCAATTGTATTTTTGCGGCAACCCAAATTTGAAGCTACTTCCTTAATTCTGTCCATCTCTTTAATCCTGTCCAATACATTGGAGCAATAAGTAAACACACTCCTAATGCGTGCATGAAATACTGACATTTTTTTTTTTTTCTTTTTTGTCAGCATTTCGTGCACTCATTATTAGTGTAGTATATTATTATATCCCATGTAATTAGTATGTTAGTATATCGCTATTAACCTACTTTGCGTTGAATTTTCATCAATGTTAAGCCTAACAAAAATTTTTCAAAATAATAATTGTCGCTATTGTATCGTTAAAAATTAGAAAATTAAGCCTCGTTTAAATACTGGCTCCCTTTCATGGTCGAATGAGTGTTGCCAGCTAAAACATGTAAAAATAACGCTCTCCTAATGAGTGCATGAAATGCTGACAAAAAAGAAAAAAAAAATGTCAGCATTTCATGCACTCATTAGGAGTGTGTTTACTTATTGCTCCAATGTATTGGACAGGATTAAAGAGATGGACAGAATTAAGGAAGTAGCTTCAAATTTGGGTTGCCGCAAAAATACAATTGAAGAGCTAATAAAAAGTTACGAAAGAGGCAAGAGGTTAAGAACTGGAACAGATCAATTTAAGATCACCAAATTTACGTATAATAAAAACTTCAGGGACATCATGAAGCAAGTTTCAGACAGAAAACGCTCCAAAATTCTTACAAAAGAGGTCCTAATTTATACAGTATTCTTAGAAACGATAAGGACAAGCTTAAGAAAGAAGAAACAGCGGGCGTGTATAAAATTCCCTTTGAAAACCAACAGCTAGGAGTTAAGAAGGACTATATTGGAGTCACTAGCCGGAATTTGTCTATTAGGCTTAAAGAACACAAATATGGCATTAGTAAAGGGCATTGTACCACGGTTTTGTCAAGTATGGCACAAGCGGAGGCTTCAGTAGTTAAATGGAATGAAGCGTCTATTCTCAAGATGTTGCGGTCCCCATTGTTGGCTTTGCAACATGAAAAAATTGAAATTTATAAGAGTAAATTAAGGAATGGTTGTATCAATGCAAGGGATGCTGATGGTTAAGCTTCGGCATGGAAGTTCTTTGTAAAAGAAAAGTTAAAACACACAAAGTCTTAGTTCATATCTGCCTTTATAAAGTGATGCTTTTTGATATATATTTTTATGAATTTAATCATTTTTGTGCATTTAATCTTTTAGGTTTATTTTTGTTTTTAGTTTTATATCGCCTTATTTTATTATTTTATTTTTTATATTAATATGGCTTTAATCTATTTATTATAGTTATTTCGTATAGTGATTGGTTAATTTATTTTACATTTTAATTTTGAATTTGTAATGTTCGAAAGTTCCGTTTTAACGCAATTTTCAAAGTTGTTCGATAACTTACGATGATGGCCTATTTCATTAGGCTGAAAACGTTTGTGGGTTAATAAATATTTCTCAGCGTTATAAGATGTTGAATGTTTTACTGGAAATGTTAAATATGAATAGCACAAACATCTAACTTTAGAATCAGATTTTTTTTAACATTCACCTATGTTTTAGTGAATATATAGTAAATTAAAATGTTTATTATGTAGTGAATCAGCTGAACTTAATATTGATTAATAATTAGATTGTGGATTTTATAACTAACAGTTTTAAAAATTTGGATCTGAATTATTAGCAAATTTAAAAATAAATCCATAATATAAAATTCGAAAATGTAATTTAACTTAATTCTATTTTCTGTAACATCTTTCAGCTGTTGGAGAAAACAGAATTTTTAGAATCTCAAAATAATTCTTATTATTGTAAAATCTCATGTGAAATTTAAAGGTGAAATATGTTAAACTTGTACAATATCAGTTGTCTTGGCATGTTTTCTGTATCACCTTCTTTCAAACATTATGAAATACAATAAACATATCCATGGATAAGAAGTTAAAAAATACTCATTAATCAAGGTTATGCAAACTTTGATTAAAAATTTCATAAACTTTGTATAACTGGAAAAGTAAAATCAAATTCTTAAACTAATTCCATTTCTTTGAAAGAAATGTTGCTATTCAAGAATGATAAGAGTTTCAATTAAAAATGACAGTACAAGTAGTCCCCAACTTACAATAGTTTTATTTCAATATTCCAGTCATAAATTAAACAAAAAATGGTGGTTTCCAAAATCAATCATAAGTCTATATAATACTGCTTACATATGTATTGTATGCTGTAATTAGATGATGACTCATTTGTACACTTACTGGCTATGTTAATTTAGTTATTTATATAAAGATGATATTTTAATTAATTAATTATGGTATTTTATTAACATTCACCCACACACACACAAGTAATTAAGTATAGTCAAAGGTTTCAAAAGTCCTAGTGAGAGATATGGCAGTTTTAATATGGACTGTAATTCTATTTTTATTTATTTCTTTAATTTATTATTGATTCACTTTAACTTTATTACAGAAGTAAAATTAGCATGATGATAGCTTCATTTTTGCTTTTGAAGTACTAATGGTATAAATCTGAGTGATAGTTAAACATGAATAAACTTATCAGTTAATGTTATATACAGTAGATTGTGTTTATTACGCATAATAGTATTACATTTAGCATTTAATTGTTGTAATGTGACTTTAGTAACTAACCAATTGTCCAGACACAAAAGCAATGTTTTTAAATACATTTTGACAGTTATAAGTTGGGGACTGACTGTAATTATTCAATATGAAACTTCTTTTAAAATAATCATTTTTATTTTTAAAAAAGTTTTAGCAGAAAATTTTGATTACAGGGTTGTCATATTGTTTTTAAGATTTTATCTACTTATACTATGAATCTCTACTCAGTTTATGTCTGACTACTAAGAGTTATTTAGTATGATAAATAATACTTTCTGCACTTCTTTTACAGCAATTCATTGATATATTTTTGTCATTATGGGAAAATAAATTGTCACTGGATTACTAGAATTGTTAAATAATATATTAGTAGTAGTAATAATAATTACACCAAAAATTGAAATTATTGAGAAAAACATGAAATTGATCTTGCAATATAATTTGTCTTGATGTTGTAGATGTGTGTATATATATTATAATATATGTATATTGTATTGTATTATTTCTTCAGCTAATGTTGATGCATTCTTCTTAATGGCAAATAGTTTAAATAAAAATATCTTCAAAATTTTTTATTTAATAGTCTCAAAATTCAGAGATTACTTTCACAAAAATGTACACAAAAATTATTTTTGAAAACATTTAAATAAAATTCTGTTTTCAGTCAAAAGTTTTTACTTTATTGTTGATAAAAATAAAATCAGTTTTTGGAACAAAGTCAATAATTATATATAGACCTATTAATGATTAGAATACTAGGTTAGGATATGTACTTAATACAACTTTCAAAGAAAAATGAAATAATTATTTGCAAACAAATCAGTTTGAATAAATATGTAATGAAAGATAACGTCATAATCCAGTTTTGTATTCTTTGAAACTTGAATTTTTGTTTTATCAATTTGTGTGGTTTTCATAGTTTAATAATCATATAATAATACGTTGTACTGTTTCATTTTTTTAATTTAATGTTTCTCTTCATCAAGGGATTGGTTTCTTTGAACAACCAGTCAAACTTGAAACATTAATGCAGATCAGTGTTTCCAATCTTTTATGCTTTTCAACTTCTTTCTAGACTTAGATTTAATTCGCAGACTCCCTTCTGTATTGATACAAAATAAAAATAAATTCCAAACAAGAAAAATTAAAAATCAAATAGAAATTAATAATACAGTAGAGTCCTGAATAATTGAGACCAATTTAACTAAGGTTCTGCATTAACTGAGTTGAATTGTGGAAGAGTACTTTGTTAACAAAAACATAACTTAGTGCAGTACTATTCATTTCATGATTCAGGAGATGCATGACACTTGATTCTAGAAGTTTTAAACAGAACTTGCTGTAATAAATATAATGGTGAATAAAATTTAAATATTGTATTGTTAATTTACAAGTTAATATATTCAATAAGTAGGTCTAACCTAAAAATATACTATATTATACAGCATATGTTAATGAATCCAAATTCACTTTATTTAACATTTCACGATATCCAAATTTTTGATTGTCCAGAATACAATTGGTCTGATTACCTTAGATAATTGGTACTTTGCAATAATTTTTTTATTAAAATTTAAAGATATATAGTTATTATATATTTACAGTTTTAAGCATAATAAAAGCAAATTTATTTATTGACTCTCAAATGACCCTAGTAATTTATCAATTCCAAGATAAATCAGTCAATCCCTCATCTTGCTATCATTTAGTTTCGGAACCTTTGATCTAGATTAGGGCTTCTTAAACTTTTTTATCCCCAATTATGATTGTGATTATTTTTGCAACCCAAAAAATATAAAATAAAGTTATATACAAATTTGCAAAAACAATAATGGTGTACTACCAGAGTTCACTCTTGTGTTACAATGGAACAGAGACAACTGAATACACTGAAAAGCGACAACACTACACTAGTTCACACTACAGTGTTGCTGAATCATTGTCTCACTGCACCAGAAGTGACACAAAGCGCAATTCACGAAACCTATGACACAAAGTATGCCATTTTCAAACTCTCACAAATTATTTTGCTTTAAAATCTCACGACCCCAAAATTTCACTAAGCAACCCCAAATGGGGTCGCGACCCATACTTTAAGAAGCCCTGATCTAGATGATCTTAAAAAGAGTTTTTAGTACATCATATGTGATTGATTTTTCTAGATTTTTTCTGATATGACTCAATTTATTCCTTCAATATCAGTTCTTTATAAATTGTCAATTTATTTCCTTCTAATTTTGATTAACTATTTTTTTTATTCTTTATTCTCTTTCTTTTAAATTTGAATAATGAAATAATTTCTTTCTTTCACATCTATTCTAGTAAGAACCTATTCTTTAAGTTATAAATATTCTAATTTCTCAACTGTAAATTCTAAAGTATAAACACAGATTTTTAAAAATTTATATAACTCGATGATATTGCAACACAATTTGCAAATAACCAAATTTTTACTAATTGCTTGCAGAATGTATTTTTGATTGTTGTGACAGTTATATAATATAGACATAGATAATTATGCATGAAGAATAAGCTTCATTTGATAAATGAAATAATCTTATTCCATTGTATTTGTATTTAATTAGAATCAGAAGGTTAAATCCTAAGAAAGCCTGTTTTCACTTTATTGTGAATGTTTGTTTGTATTGATTAATTAAAACCTTAAATAGATTTACTAAAAGAATATTGTTTGTTATATTTGAGTAGCAGTAGCTAATTTTTATTGAAATTAATTATATAATGATTATGTATTTAGGCAGAATTTTTGTATTGTATATGATAATCTGTAATCTAGGAATACTTTTGTGTGTTTTATTCTCACTTAATTAATGTAGACTTGGAGATGGTACAAATCCATCTAGAGATAATTTATTATTACATGAAGAGGAATATTCTGAATTATCGGAAGAAGAATCAGAAAGTGAAGTAAGCAAGAAAGACACTTGGAATAGTCATGTAAATAATCTATAAGAATAATGTAGTAATTAAAATAAATTTTTATGTCAGAATTAATCTATTGTTTTCTTAATTGGTTTTGTTTTTTCTTTTTTTTTTATGTTCAGGCAGGAGGTGAATGTGAAAGAGTGAAAACCCCAGAATAACTAAATTTTCTTTAACACAAAAGAGTCAAGTTTGTTTATTTCTGTCTCATTCTTTTTCACAGATATTTAATAAAAAGTTCCTTCTGCACTGATTGCAGATAGCATGAAACCATACAGTTTGTGTGTTCAAATTAAATGCAAGTAATAAACAGTAAACTTAGTATTAAATTTTTTATATATGATTATTACTATTTTATTATTATTAAAAATATGTTTTCAGTTTTAAAATGAAAAAAATACATAAAATTTAATAATTTTTAATATAAAAATAAACATTTTAATAAAAGTAAAATCAAAACCTATAATTAATTAACACTGACTTACTATTTTAAAAATTTGCAATTTTTTTATAAGTATATATATAATATGAGATAAGTATATAAAAAATAGAAAATTAATTCTATTTTTTATACTTATTTCGTCTGATCAGTTATTTCTGTGGAAGCTTTCTATGATAATTCAGTAATGAATTTATTACATTTTTATATTTGATTTTATGTATATGTACCCTGTTTCCCCAAAAATAAGAGGGTGTCTTATATTAATTTTTGCTCTCAAAGATGCGCTAGGTCTTATTTTCAGGGGATGTCTTATTTTTCCATGAAGAAGAATTCACATTTATTGTTGAACAAAAAAATTCCCAAGTTGAAGTTTGACAAGAGTGATGTATATCAGGTCGTGTTGAACTGAACTTAAATAAAACCGAAGTCACAAACCAAAGTGAACTTACAAAGTTCCCGTGCGAGAGTGGACTTCCCACTCTCGTTTCAACTTGACTTTTTTATAGCGTCGACATTGGGCTCAATGACCAGTTAGTGCTTACTGAACCGTAGCACTATGCAAATGTGATATGGCGTGATTCCCGGCCGACCAATTAGCAAACACCAGCTGTAACGTTATGCAAATCTGTGATTCCCAAG
Organism: Centruroides sculpturatus; assembly: GCF_000671375.1. Lineage (NCBI taxonomy): Eukaryota > Metazoa > Arthropoda > Arachnida > Scorpiones > Buthidae > Centruroides > Centruroides sculpturatus. Next base: position 138,031 of record NW_019385727.1, on the reverse strand, counting down.
CCATAGTCTTATGCAAATCATGCCGTGTGGCGTGATTGTCTGCTGACCAATCAGTGGCTGTACTTTCAAAAAGCCAACAGCCACTTTCAACTATCTGTAGATGACCATTATGAGTAAAAATAAAAAATTTGCTAGGTCTTACTTTCAGGAGGACGCCTTATATTTAGCAATTCAGCAAAACCTTTGCTAGGTCTTATTTTCAGGGAAACACGGTATATATAAAATACAGCTGTTCCTTGATAGTCCGATGTTTTGTAATCCGACATGCTCAATAGTCCAACGCCCCTCTCGTGAAGGTACCCATCCTCGTTACATGTCTTCTTGCAAAGAAGCATATCACAACGTGAATCTCCCCACCCAATTCTTACACAATGAAATACATTTCATGTGTTTTCTGTGAGCAGTTCTGTTCCAACAGTTGGAGTAGGGAATATTGTAGGCTACTGCTAGCAAAACAATGCCAAATATGTAATCACTTTTGGTAATTCGACACCCCTTTGGTCCCATACCTGTCGGGATTATCAAGGGACAGCTGTATTTCAAATAATTTGACCCAATCTTTATCATATTAATAAATACAGTAGTGTGTCGTTTATCCAAATCAATTGGGGACTGGGGTTGTTCGGATAACTTATTTTTCAGATAACCAATTATGTATGAAAAAATATATTAACCTAGACCATGTTGAAATTTTTCTCCATTGCGTGTTGCTTTGCGTTGAATTTTTGTCGATGTTAAGCCTAACAAAAATTTTTATAGTAATAATCGTGGCTATTGTATCATTAAAAATTATTTATTTATTTTATACAAACAAAATAAATATATTGAAAAATATAAAAAACAAAAAAAGTACTTTAGAAAGTTAATCTAGTATCAAAAACGTTTGATTCAGCACAACACACAGTCCTAAGAAAAACACTACACAAAAGTGCCAGTGCTGCCATCTAAAACACACACACCAACAAAAAAAATATTGGAGTAGCCCAAGACATAGCCAAAGGTTGCAGCGCCACAGCACTAGCAGAAATTTTAATTTGCCGACTGGAATCCTTTCGGTTGACCAGCTTTCGGATAAATGACGCTCTACTGTAATATGATTTTCAGCCTAAATCTGCTAATTCTGTAGTTCATTCAAATAAAAGCTATCAAATTAAATTAAATGGCTTATATAATTATTGAAATATATTTTCTGATTTTAAAAATTATTGAATGCTTTTTTTCCTTGAGAAATTTGTTTTCTATTGTCTGATTACTTTAAAAACTAAATTAATGTTCAAGACTTCTACTTTGAATATTTAATTAGTTTTACAATGATTTATTACAATACTTCTAACATAAATTACTTATACAGTGGAATTTACTCATTGTAATCATGGATACTATTGTCAGTCATTTAAATTCTATCAGAATTAGCACATCCAAAACATCTAAGTGATGTTTTATAGGTATATTTTATTTTAATGAAAACTTTTGTTATATTTATCATTATCATCAAGTATTTTTTGAACTGCCTTTTCACATTATCAGTCTCAGCTTATGGTTATGTTATTAGTCCTAGTCAGCGTTTTAAACATTAAATGTTATTTGCCAGTGATACAACAGTTTTACTTGCTGACACTTGGTGATTATTATAATTATTATAATATTATTATCACTTGCTGACACTTGCTGACATATTATCACTTGCTATTAATATTATCACTTGCTGACACTTGGTGATTATTATAATTATTATAATCCTGTTTAATGATACCATCAGTTTAGTATTTAAAAAAAACAATCACTTTTAGACTTTTTTAACCCTATCTGCTCCGTGAGCACTAAGAGGGTCTTCATAACATATTGGCTGTCACCATAGAAAATGAAAATAATGTCCCAGATGCCACAGTAAAAATTTCAGGTAAACTGGCTTTTATTAATAGAAAAATGACAAAATATATTTACAAATTCAAAAAATAAAACTTTTTATGCTTCAAAAAGTAGATTCATTGGTGATTCCCATGGTATCAAGAAAATATTTACCTAATTTTATGCAATAAGTATTATTGATGATCTCATGAAAGAATCCTAGAAACCAAATAAAAGTATTTTGAAATTAAAGTAAAACACAAAACACACGAGAACTTCTTACAATCTTCACAAAATGTTGTTACAAGTGTTGACTTTTTCTATGTTTTCTCTCTTCCTCCTCCTTTAGCAGCATCTTCATAACATTGCATGCACCTCTTTCTTTTTTTCTTTTTTTTCCTTCTCTTATTTTCAAGTGATGTTTCTTCTAATCACATGTCAAATTTTCTGGAAGGTTTTTTGCTTACAGTTTTTGTATAAATGATGAAATATGCATTTTCATGCTTTTATGAGAATTTAATATTACAAGACTATTACATTTGTGTTGAGTAATAGCTCATACACAGCTTTGTGATACCAGCAAAGTCTTTCTCATTGGCAAAATAATAGCTGGTGGACATTTGATCTGACAGGTCTATTCCATCTTTTATTGGTATAAAATTTCTGCATCACACTGTTTTACAAAGCATAGATGGGCCAGGTACAATCTTTTTCTTTTCCTGCTATTGCTTTTCATTTGCTATTAATTAATTTTGCCAGAAGTCTTCGTTTAATTTGAGGTAAGAGTTCGAACTTAATTAAGGAACAAGTCGTACTTAAGCACTATGCATTTGGGGATCAGACGTGTTTTATGCACTTTAGTAGAAACCATAGCTGTGCTTTTTGCTTTAACCATAAAATTCTTGTATTCAATAATGAGAAGAAGTGTTTTCTAGTAGATTCCAATAAGAGACATAGCCAACAAAAAAGCTCGTCAAACCAGGAAGAAACTGAGCAAAAAGTTCCATTTATTATTATATTCTAATATTGCAGCTAGTTTCTTAACCATATCCATTTTTTTTTTTTTTATGTTTTTCTAATTCTTTTATTTGTGTTTCATGCTTTGTACATCTATTATCTTGCCATTAGGCTATGACAATCTCATCAGTAGTTTCTTTTCCTGTTATTTCACTAAGTTTCAGTTTTGCAGCTACGATTTCCTTTGGTAGTCCTTTCCTATCTTTCTGTATCATTCTTACAGAATGCATTTTTTTTTCTAACAAATCTTTTCTGGATTAGTATTTTGCCCACAGTGGAATTTAATGCATACATTACAGTGATGTGTCGTCCATGGAATCTGTGGAAATGCTGCTTCCCTTGTATTTTCTAAATATAAATACATATTGTGCAGTTATTTTCATATTTTAATGAACTTTGAATTAATTAAAATTAATATTTTATTATAACTGCATTACACATCTTATTACAAATTTCTGTACTACATATGAAAAAAAATGATAAGGTTGCTATTGTATATTCGAATATAAATTCATATACAGTAGAGCCTCGATTAACCGCCACCTCGGTTAACCGACCGTCCTAGTCGGCAAATTTCAAATGTCCGCTAGCGATGTGGCGCTACAATATTTGGCTATGTCTTGGCTACTTTAATATTATTTTTACATGTTTTAGCTGGCAACACTCATTCGACCATGAAAGGGAGCCAGTATTTAAACGAGGCTTAATTTTCTAATTTTTAACGATACAATAGCGACAATTATTATTTTAAAAAATTTTTGTTAGGCTTAACATTGATGAAAATTCAACGCAAAGTAGGTTAATAGCGATATACTAATTACATGGGATATAATAATATACTACACTAATAATGGATTTTTTCACACTTTTCGGTTATCCGACTTTTCAATTATCCAACCAACCCCAGTCCCCAATTGGGTCAGATAATCGAGACTCTACTGTATGCATATTCCCAATGAAAGCGCTGTATTGTCGAATACAGGATAGCTTCCATGGCAAAAATACTTGAATGGTGTAAAACAGCCAGATTATATGCATTTGCACGTGCACTTTACAGAGCACCAACCTCATACGGTTTAGCACATGGATGCTACACACCAAAATATCATATAACTCTTCCAATGATTCTGTCCAGGGCTGACACAGCTTCCCTATCATTAAATGTCACCGCATGCCACTCAAGAGGCGTTCCTAATTTGAATATTTTTAGACCATGCCAATGTCTTTCATTAACTATATACAGTCAATCCCCCTATAATGCGGTAGATAGTTCCACTTTTTATGAAATTCGTGTTCTACAAGTCCTTAAATACATGAGCCAATCACAGCCTGGCACGTATGCAGTTTACAGACTATGGCTGTTTGAAAGGTTTTCTTCCATAAAATTAATCGATTCTAGACTAATTTGACTCGACATTTCCAAAGCATGTATAATTTTTTGGGAATAATCCATATAAACTATGCTATAAACAAAAAATTGTAGGATTACTTACCGAGTCTGCACTGTTCAACGACACCATTGCTTAAGCTTGTTTTCGTCGCGAAGTGGTGCATCGAACGGCGGGCGCGTGTTTCCTGATAAATTATTTTTCTGCAAAAAATTTGCTGAACTTTGGAGACATTATTAATATAAATATAATTTTTATGGACATTAAATAATAAATGGTTTTTAGTAGGTCCACTGCTCGTTTAAACTCAATGGTTTGCGCAATATCCGTTATTGGTCTAGATTCAACCAATCCTGTCGTGACACGAGTCAGCGATGACGTTTTACCGCATTTTACGAGTTTCTTTTAGCGTCTTTATACGAATACAGTCGCAATTTTTTCGCCGCGATATACGAATCCGCATTATATGAACCCATTTTATAGGGGGGGTTCTACTGTAATTACAAAATAATAATAAGCATCTGAAAGGCACATAGGTTCATAGACTGCTAATGTTTCACCTGGAATTATTTCTTGTATAAAATTTTTCTCAATTTTAAAAATTTTACGCATTTTATATAGATGATCGTTAGTTTCTGCAAGTTTATTATTGGGAATATCAACAAACTTGAACAATAGCTGAAATCTGTTTCTGATCATAACCTTTGGCATTAAAGAATTTTCATACAAAAATAAAGTACTCCAATAATCAGAAATGTTGCGATACTTAACTAGTCTCATATATGTAACAAAACCAAGGAACTTGAAATTTTGTCTTTATTGGTTAGTTTCCATCTAAATATTTTGGACAGATGTGTGTGTTTCAGCATCTTTTTTTTTGTATGACATCAGATCATTTATCACTTAAAAATTTTACACATGCTGTAAAATAGTCTTTGTTTACAGAATAATCTATGCTTTTATAGCAAAATATATCACTATCAGAGAATTTAATTTTGTGATGTAAAGAAATGCAATCTACTTCATGCCACTATGCAATATCATTTCTCTCTACTTCATTAGTAGGTTCCTTAGTTTCTGAGTTTTCACTCTTCAGAAGAAGAGTGAAATGTTTACTGAGAATCCTCATGGCAGCCAATGTGTTAAGTACATTGTGGGTTCAGCCAATCTTAGTGATGCAGCCACATGGAGATGTATCTAGAACAGATCACCCCCAAAAAATTCCTGGATTTTTTGACCCATACAGATTCATTCCAGGTCCTCAGGGTTGTAGACTGTCACCTTAACAATTCAGCTGACCAAAAGTGATTACAATAAACAGATTCTACTGTATGATGATTGTATTTATCCACAAATGTTCAACAATTCAAGTCATTGTTTTTGTAAATCCAACTTAATGGTATTGTAATGCTGGAAGTGTTTTTAAATTGTATTTGAATAATTATTTCCAGATATTTCTTGTTTTTAAGCTAAGCAGGTGATAGACTTTTTCAACAGGAAAAATGTTTTCTTTATCAATTTGTTTTAAAGTTATTAAAAAATATTTTAGTAAACTATAAATGCCATAAAAATTTTATATTTGTTCAAAGCATTAGTCAAAAGTCATAAAATCAAATATAAACTTGTTAATGATTGGATCAAGTTGTTTGTGAAATTTTCCAAATTTGGAGATCATGTCTGAGTGCAATAATGGTAAAATATCTAATGGACATAAATTCAAAATTACCCCATTTTGAATTAATCTGCAGGAATTGCTAAGAGAAGGAAATAGGACTATGCTCTATTGGATTAAAATAATATTGCATGACAAGTTTGCTTTTTTTATATGTTATGGATTTGATTTGTAATCATTGTTTGTAGATTATCAAAAATGACAATGTGATATCATAAAATTAAGACATCTTTAATATATTAATTTATTTATATTTAACAATGAAAATAAATCCAATAATTTTGTAAAACTGATGTTTAATAATAGAGAGGTTGAGGCGCACGTATTTAGCCCAAAACGTGTACAGGTAACGGGTGAGCGTCGCCATCTGGCAGTTCTGGACCGTCGATAATGGCGTTTGCTATGTGTAGCTTGGTGAGTACACGATCGGGTTAAACGTCTTCATTTTTTTGTGTTTGGGGTTAAAATTATGATTTATTTTGCTTCCGCCATTTTTTTCAACTTATTTCCCATGAGTCAATGCGCGATGTTCACTGAGTCACGTGATGTTATGAACGTGTGCCTCAACGATTTTTACTTGGACTTGAAACGTGTAACGTGTACTTCTGCTACCCGTACACGTTTAACGTTTGAACTTGTGCCTCAACCTCTCTAATAGCTAATTTAAACTTTCCTTTATCATTTTGTTTATCTGCAAAATTATATAAACATATTATATTTTGATTATTGTTTTTTTATTTTAATTAGTAAATAAATTTAAATCAGTTTTTTTAATATATGTTGCAAAAATATATAACTATGATAATTTTTATTAGGATCTTTTTTATTAAGGATATAACTGCTGCAATAAAAGTTATATTTTCAAATATTAGTGAGTTTGCTTGCTGTTTTCTATTGTGTTTAAAAGTTAATAAATAGTGTAACATTGAACATCATAGACTGCATTTAGGCAACAAGAACTCATCATGGTTGAAGTTGTTGGCAGTGTTCATTCAGTCATTCTCATTCACTCTGTTGCCTAGAGAAAGTCATATTTCTTGGATTTCTTTTGCTCAATCAAGTATGTATTTCTAAATTGTAAGCCCAATTGGACCTCATTATTAAAATATCCAGGAACACAGTGGTATTATTGAATTCCTCTGCCTGAAATGAGAATTTTATAGATAGGAAGTCATTGTTTAGTGTGTGAAGAAAGACTAGGAATTCCTCATGTGCCCTGCCAGGCTAGAATAGTATCACCAATGTTTTGGAGGTATAAAAGTGAATAATAGTAAGAAGCAACTTGAAAATGTAATTTTCAATCTTATGCATAACTAGCAAAAGCTATGAAAAGCAAAAATTATAGCAGCAACTCCAGGAATGTGGGATTGAAGATTACATTATCAGATTATCTTTTATCATCTATTATTTGTTGTTATACCTCCAAAACATTGATGATGCTATTCTAGCCTGGCAGGGATACATGAGGAATTCCTAGCCTTTCTTCACACTCTAAACAATGACTTCCTATCTATAAAATTCTCATTTTAGACAGATGAACTCAATAATATCACTGTGTTCCTGGATATTTTAATAATGAGGTCCAATTGGGCTTACAATTTAGCATGTTCCACAAATATGATTTACATAATGTACCACTTATTTCAACCAAGTATATATTCCTTTCTTATCTTAGACTGCAAAATTTGAATCTAAAAATATGAATGTAAGTCAGCTTCTGTCAATTTACTTAATTAATTAAATATCATATTTAATGCACTTTGTTTCTTACCTTGGGAATATCTTCAAATAATATAGATATTGGGATATTCTGCCATAATTCATTTCATTATTTGCTTTATCCCACAAACATAACTAAGTAATTCAAATTGCTTTAAGTCTCAGCATTAGAAATCCAAAATCTCATTTTCTTAGTCTCCACGTTTGCTAAAGTGTTGTCAATGTTTTACTACGAGGGCAGGCTGAAAAGTAATGCACACATGCTTGTAGAACACAAACGAAATGATTTTCAGAAGCGTGCCAGGTGGCATATGGAAGTAACATTCCCCCTCTATGTGCATGCGTAGTTTGAGGAGGTTGCGTTCATTCAGTATATTTTGAGAAGCGGAAATATGGAGACATGTTCTGGTGCTATGTCAACGCAAGTTAAACAGTGTGCTCTTATCGAATTTTTAACTGCTGAAAAAATTACATTTAAATTATGTTTATGGTGACGATGCTGTTGATAGGTCTATTGTAAATTGATGAATAATAAAATTTCATGGTTGCGAGCCTGGAAAAGCCATAATTGTTGATGAAACACACAGCGGAAGTCCGATCACTGCCACAGACAATTACGGTTGCACCTTGTTGCAATGTTTAATTCTTCTCAGTACGTACAGACTCTAAAACACCTCTGATGTTGAGTTTGTCATGTTAGAGGCAGCCTGGCACCAATAATCTTGCAATATGACAATGCTCGTCCACACACCTCGCGCGCAACTGGAGAGGCTCTGCGAAACCTGAAGTTTGAACCGATTCCACACCCTTCTTATTCCCCCCGATCTTGTGCCTTGTGATTTTTATTTGTTTCCTCTACTTAAGAGAGACCTCAAGGGTAATCAATACACCTCAGACGATGAGGTGAAGGCAGTTGTCAAGTCCTGGATTTGAGAAAAGTCAGAAGAATTTTTCAGTGACGGAATGAAAAAACTTGTTACACGTTGGGAGAAATGTGTTAGTCATCATTAAGGCTATGTTGAAAAATGAATATATGATTTTGAAGCTTAAGAATTGTACTTTAATGTACTTTTTGCCCGATCTTGTTATTTGTTTTTGTTCATGTTCTACAAGCATGTGTGCATTACTTTTCAGCCTGCCCTCATACATCTTATTGGCTACCATTATTGCCTTATTTTACAATAAGCTTGAAATGGGAGACTTTCAAACAGTTATAAAATGCTTCATTATAATCTTATACTTGTAATGTTATGACAGGAAATTTCAATGCACAAACTCTGTTATTTAATGGATAACTAACTAGTAGTATAAGTTGGAAATAATCAATTTTAAACTTTATGTACAATTTAATGTTTTGTTATTGGTAATTTAGTAGTTTTTTAAAATCTTTTTACAATCCAAATTTTTTTTTTTTTTAATTTCAACCTTATCTAATTACAAGAAGTAAGTTTACTAGCTTCTTGTAATAATAGTTAAAAGAAACTAATGTAGTGTCATATTATAAGATACTACACTAGTTTCTTTTAACTATTGTCTATTATTGTTTGTTTATTGTTATAAATATATCCTTTGCATAATCTTATATTATACAGATTTATAAATTAAGTTATCTATTTAAATTATGAAATATATGTAATAAATAAGCTTTTCTGTATTTCAACTAAGAACTTTTTTTATATTTTGGCTAGATTTTTATTTAATACATTCCAAATTTTATTTAAAGGATATGATATAAGATTATGCATAAACTATTTTTGTAGTAAAAACCAAACAAATGAAAATTTTTTATATTCCCTTATTCTGATAGTCTGTCACACAATAAATATCTGACATTCAAATGAAAAAGTCTCTGTTATCAAGTAAACTTGCATGCTGTATCCTGGATAGGACAAATATTGATGTTTCATTAGATAATTTACAAACCAGATTGTTATTGACTATAAAAACTTTTTATATTAGATTTTATGTATTTTTTTCAACAGATCTAAAAATAACTTTTAGTTATATAGTAAATTGAATAATTCATTTGTATTTTGCTTTAAATAATCTCTTTACTTTATAAATTTGATTTCCAAATTTAAGTTTTCTTGACTAAGTTTACTGTACATATTAATCATCATTAATATTACACTATTTCTAATGTATTTTTATTTCATAAAACTAATAACAATGTACAAAGTTCTTATCTAGAATTTTTTTATACAATTTTACTTGTATATATGTAATAGCTTACTATAAGAAGACATTATTTTAATTCAAATTTCTTTCAACTCAGTGACATAGTTGTAAATGCAGATATTATGTTGTATGTATTAAAGACAGAGTAAACCAAAAGAAAAAAATTTTTGTTTTTTATACCAATCATTAAATCAGAAATGAGATTTTTTTCCCTCGAATAACTTCTTGTAGTAAGTATACAAAAAGATTTTTTTGTTAATTTGTAATTTTATAACATTTCTTTTACAGAAATGTAAAAAAGTTTTCAAAACATTTTGAGTTGTCTTATTTTAAAATTTGAATATTACAACAAACCTTAAAAATATCTAGAATCAACAAATAATTTGATATATGTTAAAAATCTTTTTCTGTTTTAATTTTCACTAATAGATTTACAAAATAGTTCTTTTTCATAAATATAAAGATTTAATTCTGTTTTTGTTTTGTTAAATTTTATCATTATTTTGCAACAACAATTCCTTTTTTCCTTACTATATTTTATAGTAATCATAAAATGATAGTACAATATAATTTTAATTTTCAAATCTCTATATTGAATTTTGTTACAACAGGTATATTGTATAGTTTGTAATCTAAATCATAAAAGCAAATTTAATGAATTGTGCTTTTCTAACAGTATACAATTAACATAATAAAAAAAAAAGAAATGTTTATTAAAAATAAGATATGTATATATTTATCTATACATGGTATTTTTTTTGATGTTTCATAAGGATCCAAATTTTAGATGTAAAAGTTTTAATCATAAGATTTTACATTAATTAAACTGCTGAAAACAGAAATAAATTAAATTTTTGAGCAAATCATTCATTCTTCAGAAGTTCTCTTGTCTATTATGTTAATTTTTCCCTCATTGCAATATTATTACAAGCTTTAAATGCATTTTTGTTTGCTCTTAAGAGAGTTCAATAAACTATCCAAAGTGTTACAACATAATTTAATAATGTAGCCATAACAGATGAGTCTTATTTTTGATTCTTTATACACATCTGATGTTAAAAATCAAAATATGAGTCAAGAAAATAAATTGTTTAGTAGTTCAAATACGTTGTCATTAACAATAGATTTTTTGAGAAACAAAAATTAGAATTGCAAATAAAATATTTATAAACAGTTTTGCAATGTAATATAGAACAATTTATATTTAAAAATGAATAAGTCAATAAAATAAAGTTTCTAAATTACAAATTACTTTTAAAATATGATATGCATTTATAAAAGTAAATTTATTTAAAAATGTTATATTTACTACATATGTTTTATAGAAGACAAACAACAAATACAAATGGAGAATTTAAACCATTAATAAATTAATGAAGTGAAGACAAATTACACAAATTTTTATAAATTGAAAATGTATTTTCTCAAAAATATTAATTTTATCATTACTAAAGTTGTAAGAAATTTTAAATTAGATTAGTTTACTAAAGATATCATGATTAAATATACACAATAGATTGCTGATGTTCTTATAGTACTTGAATTATGTACTAAATAATTTAATTATTAACTCATATTTTGGTTTTTAATTTAATATCTGAAAATTAGTTTTCAATCAAAAACTAATATCATTAATTGTGTTGAAGAGTCAAAGTAAATTACTTCATATTTTAGATAGAATGTTGTTAATTGTCATAATTTTTTTAATACTTTCATAGAATCTTATTTATGACAAGCTGTATTGAGATAAATTTATACTATTCATATTAATTAAATTTTGTTTATAGTGACTAGAATTATATGTTTATTATAATTGATAAATCAAAATCTGTTATTGCATATATTTACTTGCTATTTTTCAACATCCTAAGCATGTTCAAGTGAACATCTAGAGATTTTACCATAATAGACTAAGCAAAATTTCTCAAATTTCCTAATGAAATTTTATATTTATTATTGGAAAATAATAATACATGTTTTTTTACTGAATTTGAAATATATTTGATTTCATAAAACTTTTAATATACAGCAAATACACTAAACATAATAATATCTTAGATTATAATTGGCTACAACAGACAAAATTTAAATATATGGTTTTGTATTGTAACACATCTTTCATGTTTTTAACATAGTATAGGCAATCACATTAAAAACATTAACATTAAAAATCAAACATGATGGAAAATAAACACAAAATCAAAAATACTATGACAATAAAATATTATTAATGTAACATTTCTAAATCAATATTATAAGATTTTGTTAACTGTTTAACATTTGGTTTATATCACACAACAAAGTGTAGTACAGTTGACACAAGGCTTTTCTTTACATCTTTCTTTACTCTGTTTTTTTTTTTTATTTGCCAAGACATATTTGCCCCTCATCTATCAGCTACATTAAAATTATAACATCATAATTTTATGTAGCAGACAGATGAGGGGCAAATTCCCAAAGCATGTCTTGACAAATAAAAAAGCAGATTAAATAAGGATGTAAAGAAAAGCCTTGTGTCAATTGTACTACACTTTGTTGTGTGATATAAACCAAATAAAAATACAGACACAGTTTCATATTAAGAGAATTGTTTAACAGATATTTACTAAATTTGTTACATTAAATCTAAAAATAAAAGCCAGTCAACTATCAAATATTTTAAGTTATAAAAATAGAATGCGAAAGCAAATATAATTTGAAAAAATTCATAAAATTTCTGCTGTTTTATTCAAAAATTTTCTAATTCATGATAAAATATAGACATCAAATGTAAAATGGCTAATTTGAGATTATCACTGTAAATTTTACATGTAATTATTTTATTTAATTAAAACTTCTATATCTAAGATTTTATAAAATAAATCCTTATGTCCTTACTTTTTTAAATACTGTGTATACTTGCATTTAATTACAAATTTTACTTTAAAATTATCAGTATTTTAAGTGGGGATATAATAATAATTAAATGAAGAGCGTATGTATTAGTCTACAATCTTCAAATTAACCAATCAGTAAGAATGAACTTTATGTAATTTTAATCCTTGTGTGTTCAAAAACATTAATTTTATAATGTGTATTTTTGTTCTGTATATCTATTTAAGTTAGTGCAATTTATTATAAAAACTAGTCAATCGAAAATCAAGAAATAAATAAAATATAAATTGTCATATTCAAAATAATAATTATAATAATAATAATCATCACTCTTGTGCTAATTAGAATTATTGTAAATGTCGACTGCATTAAATGTTTTATAATTAATATTCAACTAACAACAAAATTTTACAAATTTCTCAAAATTGCCGTACTTTATCGTACGGCCTGTGCATTGTAGCTTCACATTGCACATGTGATAACTAAATCAGTGGATGATAATTTATTATCCTCTGAATGAAGTGAATTTGCAGCTTAAGTGCCTTGTATTTGTCTGTCCAAATATTCTGGAGGATGTTGTGTGGTGTTTTTCACGAAGCACCCTCTAGATATTAACTAGAGTGTAAACTTCCTATAGAAATTAGATAATTAATTGGCTATGCTGACATATATTCTTGTTTCATGTGTTGTGTAATTAAATTATCTTTATTGATAAAGCATTGTGTTTTTTACTTTATTTCATATTGTATATGAAACTTGTATAATTATTTTATAAATTCTGTATAGTCTCTCTTTAGTTTCTTCTTGTTAATACAATGCTCTATCGAAACATTCTGGATTACAACTGTTATAAAATCTTTACACTTGTGATTATGTAGGTATTGATATAATTGTTTTCGATAGAAAGCAATTTTTAATAAACTTTATTGCTTGTGATAATGGGGGAAAAATATTATACAATCATAAAAACTGATTTCCATATTCATAGCATTCCTGATAAATTTGTTTTATTTAAATATTTATTTGTTAGGAAGTTGAACCAGTATTATNAGTTTCTAAAAATTCAAAATTATGACTATGTGCCATTTATAAAATTTATATATTTTAATTTCAATTGTACAAACTTTTACATATGTTTTAATAAATATTTAATGTGTCTGAATATTATTATTTTTCTGAAAATTGTTAATGAAACTTATCCAGAAGTATACTGAAAACTTAAACATTCCTTTTAGAATTTAAATAATTTTATATTCTTGATTATCTTGTAACTTCTTTTAATAAAAACTACAGCATTCAGTTGATAACAAAAATTTTTTATTTCAGTTTTTAACCTTATATGATAGAAAATATTGACTAAAAAAGAAATTTTGCTAGGAATAATTATGAATTTTTTTTTGTTTATTAATTACTTAGTTTGTAAGTAAGTCCTCAGAAATTTTTCATAACAAATGTTTTGAAAACTAAAAAAACAAACAAAAAATACTTTTAAAAAATTAGTTAATACTGTAAATGTATTTGTCCTGAATGGCAGCTGAAAATAATTTGAAGTAATTTGTTATGTTTAAAGTATAAAATGTATAACAGTCTAATTTTGATGTGTTTTTTATTGTATTATCTGTACTAATATGAATTATTGTTTAGCTGCTATTGGTACTTTAAGGAAGGAATCCATGCATATACTAGTCATAAAAAAGCATGATTTTTAAAGCATCAATAAAATTATATATTATTATTTTTTTCTTGAAATACTTTGCTCAACAGTTTAATTTTTATAAATTTTACATATTAAAAAAATCTAAGTTTGAAAATATCAGGTTTTAATTTATCATCAGACTTGTGAATTGTAAGATGAATAATGTAAGCTAGAAAAAAAAATAAAGTTTGAAGTCATTATAAAAATATATGTTAAAGGTTGTGTGTCTTATTATAAAATTTATTTCTTTGAAACATTATATAAAATAGTTTCATTAAAATTGCATTTTTGTACAGAAATTACATTAAAATTATTCTATAAATTACAATATTTTAAATGTAATTCTTATTTCTAGTTGATGGGTTTCAAATTGTTTTGTCGGCAGTTCGAACATATTTAAGTGTCAAATGCTTCTATATCTTACTTTGCAAGAGAATGTATTCAGGTTTGATGGAAAAGTCTGGATTTTCTTGTGTTTTCTTAATTTCATCATACATATTCTTATAAATCTATAAGAAAATATTTTAAAAAAATTTTTTTAATTCACTACTAAATATCTTATATGAAAAATTTTGACTCACTTGTCCATCTGATTTCCCCAAAACAGAATTAAGAATAAAGTCAGATGGTGCAAGAGCATCAGCCAAAGCAACAGAATTGTCCTTTAAATCTGCACACAGATTCAGAATTGCATTTTCTACATATGATGAGAGAGTTTTACAACAACATTCTCCTAAATATTTAGAAAAAATACAAATTAGATATCTATACTACTAAATATCATCTTTAGTTTAATGATGTTAACGATTATAGATAAAATAACTAAATTCAATGACAATACTAAATGATATTAAATTTATTAGTTAATGTCAAGTTACTTATAGCTTGCGGTATACTTATGGGGGTGATATGGGCGAAAATTTAAACTAGATAAAAAAATTTGTCTGAAACAATAAATCTAAAATTACATTTTATTAATGAATAATTCAATATCAATCAGTTATTTTATTCTCTTAATAATAATAATAATAATAACTCTCCCGTGGTCACCACCTGGTCATGGTGGGAGAGCCCAGTAATTTTACTGAACCATAGAGCAATGCAGGCTGGAGCACAAGCTCCTGGTAGGGACACCCATGCCAGTAAGGTCTATGGGGAGAAATGAAGCTAAGAGTGACCACACACCCACATTCTGTGGAGATAATTATTATGGTAGTAACCAGATCTAAGTATGATACCGGCTCGGACGTCGCCCGGGTTAACAAGGTCCGCGTTCGTGGGTTAGGCAGAGGCTCACGTTCGAAAAATAGGCTCCAGTCTCCCTTGGTTACCGGTGGCGAAAGCAGCGCCGGCCCAAGCATGGCTACTGCAATGCCCTCAACAGATGTGAGGAATCAACCTAGCCTTGGTGTTTCTGTGGCAATGCATCCACAGACCACAAAGGCTGGAAAACCACGCCAACGGATGAAATGGACAACAGAAATGAACGAGTTTATCATCCGCACTTACTACACCATCACAAGACTCGAAACAAACATGACAGCATACAGACAACAACTACACCATAGATTCACACAACAATATCCTCACCTCACTGTCACCGAACAAAGGGTTGTTGATCAAAAAAGAACAATTATACACAACAACCTTATCCCACAAACAACACTTGAACTTATCAAACAACAGGTTGCTGATCAAATACATCAACAGACAGAAACATTTAACATTAATGAAGATCACGTAACCTGTCAGGATAATCCAGCAACAAGCATTGATAATAGTACACATACAACAACTACCATTAATGATACTCCAGACACTTCCTCATCCATCACTGATAACATAGACATAGATTTAGTTAATACACTCTCACTAATATTTCAGGAAACACTCACTAAATATACAGGCACAGATCCCACACAAAGACCACGAATACCGAAAATCAACACATCAAAGGTAGTAGGAGAAACACTAAATTATGTAAACACTCACTCACTACCAAACTACATTCATTCAATTGTATTTTCTTGTAAAAAAGGGCTGGCAGAAATTACAATTTAATATAATAAAATTTCATTACAAATACTAGTCATATCTTGCTTGCTTGCCATGTCCAGCCTTTTTTACAAGAAAATGTTATATTTTTAATTGTGTTGGGATTGTCACCTGTGGACATTTTAGACTATTATACATATTTGTGCAGAGCTGTAGCCTACAAAGAAAAGTCATCTCTGCTGTGAAGAATGGTTGTTCCAGGTGATTGGAGGTGGCAAGCAAGCAAGATACGACTAGTATTTGTAATGAAATTTTATTATATTAAATTACATTCATTCAATTTCTACCCTCTCAGACATTCATACATTAGTTTATGCTGGGGCAGTCACAGTAGTAACACACCTTGGACTGAAAATACAATTGCAGACAAACACACACAAAACACAATTCTATCACAAGCCTGCCTGGCAGAGATGAATAGAAACACAAATAAATGACATTAGACAGCAATTAGGCAGGCTGACACAATACACTAAAAACAACATAACACCCAAATTAAAGAAACAACTCAAAAACATTTTCAAGAAAATCAAAACACACACAAAACATGAACATCACAACACACACATTACAGAATACATCGATACACTAAAACAAAAACTCGCAGCCAAAGCACGTAGACTCAAACGATACAAAACATGTACACTACGAAAACAACAAAATAAATTATTCACAAACAATGAAAAACTTTTCTACAGACAAATCAGTACCAAAACAAACACTGATACACAGCACAGTGGCACACCAACAGAAGAAGAACTCACAACTTATTGGTCTTCTCTTTGGTCCAATGCTGTTACACACAATGCTGATGCAGGCTGGATCGAGGAGGAGAACAGAAACTTGCACAACATACCAACTATGCCCTGTGCTGAAATAAACATACACGACATTCGCTACGCTGTTAACAGAACACACAACTGGAAGACACCTGGTGTAGACAACATTCACAATTTCTGGTACAAAAAGTTTACATCACTGCACCAGGAACTAGCTAAACATCTAACACACATCATCATCAATCCACAAGACATGCCAAAATTTCTTACTCGGGGCATCACCTACATGAAACCTAAAAACAACAAAACCACAGACCCCACACAATACAGACCAATTACATGTCTTCCAACACTCTACAAATTATTGACATCCTGTATCACAAACAAAATATACAAACATGTTGAAGAACACGACATTCTTACAGAACAACAAAAAGGTTGCCGTAGAAATCACAGGGGATGCAAAGAACAGTTACTCATAGATTCAGTCATTCTACGGCAAGCACACAAACAACACAGAAACATACACATGGCATATATAGACTACAGAAAAGCATTCGACAGTGTTCCACACAGTTGGCTGCTACATATTCTACACATGTACAAAATACATCCATCACTCATTGCATTCTTCGAAAACACTATGCAGCACTGGAGAACAACACTACATCTCAGGGTTAGTAACACTTCCATACAAACAAACGAAATATTCATTAGGCGAGGAATTTTTCAAGGAGATTCCTTGAGTCCTCTCTGGTTCTGCCTAGCCCTGAATCCATTATCCAACATGTTAAACAACACGCATTATGGCTACAATATCAGACATGAAAAAACAACACAGTTTACACTCTCACATCTCATGTACATGGACGACATAAAACTTTATGCATCCACACAAAAACAACTTCATCAACTCCTACAAATCACACATTCATACACTAAGGACATACAAATGGAGTTTGGCCTAGACAAATGCAAAAAACTTCACATAGAAAAAGGAATCCTGAAGAAAGAAGATTTTGCACTTGGAAATGGAGACGTTATTGAATCCATGGAAGAGGGCGAGTTCTACAAGTACTTAGGATTCCAACAGGCCAAACTAACAGAACATACACAAATAAAGCAACGATTAATTAAAGAATACCAAAGTAGGTTAAACGCTATACTTAGAACACAGTTAAATGCAAAACACACAGTTAAAGCAATAAACACATATGTCATCCCAGTACTCACATACTCTTTTGGAGTTATACATTGGACTCACACAGATCTCGAGCAACTCCAAAGGAAAACAAGAACAACACTTACTAAGCATAAACAACATCATCCTAAATCCGCCACAGAAAGATTAACCCTTCCACGTAAAGAAGGCGGACGTGGCCTGATTGACATAGTTAACCTTCACTACAAACAAATACAGTCACTGCGAGAGTTTTTCTACAAGAAACAAGAAACATCACAGTTACATAAAGCAGTAACTCTAGCAGACTCAAATAACACACCATTAAACTTACACTCACATCATACAGACATGACACAACACATAAAAAGCATAGACACCATCAAGCAATCGTGGGCTCGAAAGGCACTCCATGGCAGGCATCCTTATGACCTGGCCCAGGATTTTGTTGACAAAACTGCGTCAAACAGCTGGTTAGATCGGGGATGCCTCTTTGGGGAGACGGAAGGATTCATGATTGCCATACAGGATCAGGTCATAAATACTAAAAACTACAGAAAACACATACTCAAAGATACAACACTCACAAATGACACATGCAGAAAATGTCACATCATGCCAGAAACTATACAACACATCACTTCTGGTTGCAAGCTCTTGGCACAGACAGATTACTTACATAGACACAATCAAGTAGCAAATATAATACACCAAGAGCTTGCAAAGAAACACAAATTGGCAGACATCCACGAACCATACTACAAGTATATTCCACAGACAGTATTGGAAAACAACACGCACAAAATGTACTACGACAGAGCCATAATCACAGATAAAACAATTTACCACAACAGACCAGACATCACACTCATTGACAAACACAGTAAAATCACATACATTATAGACATAGTTATTCCAAACACTAACAATGTACAAAACACATGCACTAAAAAAATTAGCAAGTATACAGAACTCGCCCAGGAAATAAGGCATCTGTGGAGGATGGATAGAGTACTTATTGTACCTGTCGTTCTCTCCTGTACAGGTGTGATACCACACACACTACAGACAAGCCTGGGAACATTACAATTGAGTAGAAATACATACATCACACTACAGAAGGCCACTATATTGAATACATGCCATATTGTTAGGAAATTCCTGAATGCAGACACAGACACGCTTATTTAATTTAGCTCTTGGTTGCTATGCCTTGACTCTGGTCCGGCGTAGTACACAGCCACCGGTGTGTACCGAGTATAACCCACTAAACCCAACATAATAATATAAATGCTCTGTTATCAGTCACTTCTAAAACAATCCACAGTCGTGTAATATAAGAAAGATCATAGTTTAGATGTCAAGTTTGTTCTTGAATTTTTCTTCTAGATTTATCAGGAATATTCTATAACATTTGTCTGGCTGATATAGAAGGGATACTAATTTATCAGAAGTGAGGAGAAAGGGATGTTTAATTTCACTTTATTCAGATATTACTGTTTAGAGCAGAGTTTCTGAAACTTTTTGCTTATGCAGCTCAATATATTTGTTTGTAGTGGTTCTGCCACCCAAATGTTTCTAATACAAAACTTAAGAAACCTGGTAAACTGGAGTCACTGTATATTATATAACAAAATAAGATTATGCATTACTGATGCATAATCTTAATGTATATACATTCAATGTATATACATTGAATACATTTATATAAAGAGCCAGTTTGGGCCAATTTCAATTTGTAACAAATAACTTCAATTTCAGTTTCTATTACTGAAAATTAACTTGTAGAGATGAGTACTTCTGTAGCTGCTAAATCCACCATCGCTTCGAGTATTGGGACACTACAGCCAGATACCTATACCTTCTGCAAGCTAGATGTAATATTTTTATATTCTTCAGTGCCCACTTTGAGGCTGTAATGCTGGCTAATTCGCTGCTTCTAAAAGAGGGCTTTAACATCCAACAGGTACAAAAACAAGGGGTCCCCATGGGTTTCCCTTTATCCGCTATCCTAGCGGAACTTGTTATGAGAGAGATAGAGCACAGAACGTTCAATTCCCCGCTTGCCATCCATTACCTGAGGCTGTATTTGCGTTATGTTGACGACATCGTCATAGCGTGGGAAGACACAGAGGAGTCGTTCCTCATCTTTATGCAACAATTCGCAAGTATATATCCTTCCATCAATTTCACTTGGGAGAAAGAAAGCGATGCGGAAGTAGCATTCTTAGACTTGCGTATATGTAAATTTTCGGAAGGACTACAATTCTCGGTCCATCACAAATCTAGCATAGCTCCGCACATTATACCAGCAGAGGCCTTTCAGACTTCTCGATACGTTAATACTGCCATTGCCTCCCTTGTCAGAAGGGCTTATTTACTGTCGTCTACGCAGGAGCTGATAAACGTCGAGTTAGATATCGTCAATTTGGCAGTACGCGCTGCTGGCTTTCCACGTGCAAAGTTTACGCATGTGCTCAATAAGGTAAAGAAAGCATTGTTTCCAAGTACTACTTTATGCAGCAAGAGAGAATCTTCAAAGGTACAAATAGCGTTGCCTTACCTTGGACCCCTATCTGTACGCATCTGCAGCATCTTTAAGCAGCACAACCTTGTACTACCTTTAACCCCACTTCCAAGCCTACGCAAACTTATTTGTAATGATAGAGACAAATTTTCCATTCTTGAGAAATCGGGGGGGTCTATGCTGTACCTTTGGAAAATCAGGCAACGGGAGTAAACACAAGATATATCGGGGCCACCACTAGAATGCTTTCCAGCCACCTTGATGAGCACCAAGACGATGTTAGGAGGGGAAGACACACCACCGAGCTTACAAGGAAGGTACTTGAGCAGGGTTACAACCCGCTATGGTCCCAAGCGGTTATGCTCAAGAGCTACAAGGATCGAAAAACTGTTTTTATATGGGAATTTCTCCTCACTACCACCTTGGACACTTGCAACACCCCTATGCTCGAGCTGCCTAGTGTATGGGTCACGCTGTATAAGCGTTTAAGCGAGTATTAGCAGTCTCTAGTATGCATGTAGCGTGAGCATGGCTCTGCGCATGCGCCAGCTCACACTTCACGGAGTTGTCTGCTCATTCAGTTTTTGAATTATGTTTAAATATTTACTTCGTGTTCTTAACGGCTTTAACATAATTTCAAATTATCTTATGCGTTCTATTCTGCATTCGATTATTTTGGTTTAAAAGCTCTTTGGTAAATATCTGTATTCGCCTGAGGACGACGACAATAAGTTCGTTGAAAGTGCTAGCGATAAAGAAAACGCATGTAACGCTGAACTCAGTGTATTTGTTTTTGTTATTAGACCTTGCATAAAATATCAATTTTGATGTTGTTCAAAATAGACGAGAAACAATTTCATATACACACATTCTATAATCTTAATTTTATTAGTAAATGACACTAATGATTATAAGAAAAAAAGTTGTTTAAAAATTTTTAGTACTTAACATCTATTGTTCCTAGTTCTTAGAGAATATTTCAGTAATACAAGTATTTCTGGAGAAGGTAGTGTCATTTTGCAATCCAATAAAAATTTTAATGCGACCCATAGTTTGAGAAATGCTGGTTTTAGATAATCCTCCCAGATCACCCCAGAGCAAAATCTTAAATTATGTCACTGCTTATGGCAAAATAACACAGATATTGATATCATTTCTGTACATACAATATATATCTTGTGTGATACAGTCAAACCTCTTGTTTTCACACAAATAAGTTCCTAAACAGAATTTTGAACTCATAATTGCACCAGTTGCCAAATAACTTGTTTGAACCACCACAGATTAGAGACACAGTCAACTCTCTATACTTAAAGAAAGTAGATGGCCCAACCAATCAACAACAGGACTACCAATTTGATTAAGTTATTACCACTAAAGTTAGTGGTGCTGAGATTGCCTGACATCACAACATGAATAATGGATGACATTACTATTTAAATTAGATTTCCATGCATATGCAGGAAAGATGCTAATTCCATTTTTAGATAGGTGCCATAGTTGAATTTAAATCAAATTAATTAATAAAAATCATCTTAATCGACATTCATGTAAAATAAATGGCATCTATTAAATAACAAAAATTTATTATTAAATATAAGTTTTTTATTACTACTCATTAGTACAGTGCATAATTGGTGTTTGGCATTATATTTAACTGTTTTAATTATAAACATCTTTTAGAAAATTAATGAATACAGCTAAAAAGGTTCTATTTTGGGGTTTGGGTGATAATTATTTGACAAAAACAGTAAAATTCATTGTTGTATATACATAATTATACAAAATGGTTTTCAAAAAAATATTGGAATGTGTAGCCATTGTGCATACTACAGAGACCAACTGTCCATGTAAATGGAACTTATGTCATCTGTCAATTGTAGTGCCAGAGAACTAGGTTGGCTACACATACATAATATTATATTAGAGTTTGAGTAAATTAATTTACTTTAAATACAGTGCTTTTGTGTATGTACACAAAAGAAAAGAGTTTCTGGATTATCCGAAAGACATATGATCCCATCAAGTTTGAAGTAGGAACTCATTTCCCACTGTATACAGTAGACACTTGCTAATCTGGCCATTCCTTGCACAGAGAAATGCTGGATTAGTGAGAGTGCATAGTATATAGGACTAAAAGCAATGAATGACATGGCCTGTAGGTCACCCTTCTGTACTGATTCTTTTTGGAGCTGTATTTTGTTGTGAAATTATGCAGAGGAATACAGTAAGTGGAAGTTTAATTCTTTATAAATATTAACATGTGTTGAAAAGTGGAATTGTGATCGTGTTCTTTCCCTTATTTATATTCACAAGTTATTCTCGAACGAGGGATGATCTTGTTCTTTCCCTTATTTATATTCACAAGTTATTCTCGAACGAGGGATGATCTTGCATATTTCACTATATGCTATTCCCTATCTTCTTTGATTTCTCTTAAANAAATAATCGAGTATTAATCATAATTTTTTATTTATTATTTATATTTTAATATATTTTTTATTAATATGAACTTCGTTTAAGCTATATTATCCAATTACATTATTACAATTTTTTAAAAAGTTAGCAATATTGGTGTAGTAGAATGACACAATACAACTAACAATATTATTTCTTGTGATTTCTTCGATGTAGTAGAGTCTATACAAAATATTTCACAGAAATTTCGCAAATAAAACTCGATATTGTGAAGTTTTTATGTTAGAAATAATAAATTAACACCCTTATTTCTCTCTTTTTAAATAATAACTTATTTGTAGTCGCTGTAATTTTTTCCATTTATTCTTGAGAACGGAATAAAAAATATTAGTGATTCAATCAACATATTTGTGGCGAATGTAAAAATTCAGTATATTGCCCACGTTTTAAAATCACACGAATTTTATTTCATTTCTCTGGTTATTCACAATTGATATCAGAATTAATATTTCCATTTTACTTTCTTTTCTATATTATTCTACATTTTATTTACAAAACTATAAATTTACTATATGTATTTTAAACAGTAATGAACATAAGAGAAAGATATTTTAATGGGGTACGCCAGATTAGAAAGTGTCTACTGTATTAGAATGTTGTTGAATAATCAAAAATTATAAATGAAAGAATTGAGGTCACGTTCATCAAGGATTCAGATGAACAACACTTTTAAATCTTTACTTCTGGTAAGCATAAACGAGCTAACATTTTCAATCTTAATCAAGATCTGCTTCAGGTTTTGGATAAGTTGAGTTCCAATTATGGAATGCAAGAATTTATATACTTTGAATGTAATGTAAAAACAAGTTAAATACAATAATTACATTAAAACTGTTTCTTTGCAAGTTTAAACATCAGGAAATTTTATTAAGAAAATATTTTAAAAGTTAGAAATCTTATATCATAATTGCTACTATTATTTTATTTATCAAGATATCATTTGAGTTGTGATTTTAGAATATCTTCAGAAGAAATGTATAAATAGACAACAATTTATTGTAATTATTAAGTATCCATTAATACTGTTATTTTTTATGCAAATATCTAATGAGTGTTCTTTAAATAAAAATATTTCTGATAATTTAAAAGTAATGATACAAGTTAAAGCCTAGTATATACATTGAAAAATAAGTACAGATCAGATAAATATTAGCCTTTAGGTTTCCTGAATGACAAACATTCACTGTTTTTATATCATAAACAGTTATAATACTTATAAATTTTTCATTTGAAGTGAGTAGCAACACAAAATGCATGTCATGTCAGTGGATTTATAAGAGAGGGATGATTTCTTTCTGTTTATCTATTTTGTAGAGAGAATAAACTTTTATTATTCTCTTATTAATTAAATACTTAATGTTATGTTTTGTAATAATAATGTTATGAACTGCTAAATTAATTCTGAGTGAGTTAATACTACAAGTGTGACATTGCAGCATAGTTCAATATCAAATCAAAGAATAAGCCAGTTTGTAAATTAAATAATTGATTGGTAGAAGCTATATTTTATACAAAATTTTCAGTTCTGTTTCATCTTACTTTGGATTTTAATTATTATTGGATTATTGTCTAATCATTTTTTTTATTCATCTGATCATCTATTATGGATGAATTCACGAAAACCTATTCATGATAGGTTTTAATCATATGTATATTAGAGATTAATATTGTAGACCTTTTATTTTCTAAATATTCAGATATTTTTAAGAGGTGTATCATGTATTTTTGTATATAATAATAATAGAATAATTTTAAACCTCACAACAGTAATTTTGGTGCCACAGCCCTCTATGGCTCTGAGCCAGCTTATGCTTTCTCCAGCAAGGCATAACAACAGATGCAATAGCCTGATTTTAATTATGTCAAACAATCTGTCAGGTTATATTAAGGTTAGTTTAATAATTGATGGCTGTTGCCACTTTGAATACAGCAACTTCTTTTATTAATAACTAAATTCAGTAAAGTATCTACATACTTGCACACCTTTAGTATGAGGAATAAATAGCTTTTACTTATAGCAGATAGGGGATGAAACCAGGGCTACTCAAAGGTACTGCCTGGGATGAAAATGGAGAAGAAAGATGATTTAGAGGAAGAGGCTGAAGGTGAAATTATAAAGGATAGGAAAGGGGATGAAACGGAAGTCTTCCCCTTTCCTATCCTTAGGCACCTGTATCGCTTTTATTTAAAACAAAATTAAAAATTTACATTCACTTGTGGAACAGTAGTAAAGAATTACAGAAGTGCCCTAAACAATTGGCACTCAAACATATCATATTTACAATACCCATTGTACTTGCAATGGGAGAACCGACAAAGTTCCTTATGACAAGACAATAAACAATACAGAATAGACAATAACAAACAGAATAGATGCCCAAGTTACAGAAGGGACACTCACAGACAAAACATTGTGACTTGCAATGGGAGACCGACAAGACCATTAACACAGGGCATGGCATAAAAAAACATGCATATGTGTGTTACAAAAAAATAATAAATACCTGGGATACTGATTTTTGAATAAAAATGCTGACAGCATAAAAAGTGAAAAAATTCTTTATTAACAATGATTATTAAATACTTTTAATAAACAAAATGTAATTTCTCTCTGCATATAATATTTTATAAAGCTATTGCTATAGACATAGTCAAGAGTGTGGCAGAAGCTTTATACTCTTTAACATCACAATTTTAAAAAGTAAATTTTTTCGTCCGATGGAGATTATTTTTTAATAAAATTGAAGACAGTCTGCCCAATAAAGGACCTCCATTTATTATTTCCGTGTTCCAGACAATACACATTCTTGGCAACAGACCTTTCCTTTTAGGCTACTTGTTGCCAGAAGTTTAAAAAGTCCTTTTAAAAAACACAAAAATATTATTTTATTAAAAAATAATCTCCATCGGACGAAAAAATTTACAGATGAAAATCTACAGGTATGGTCACCAGGGGCAGCTTTCATTAAATCTACATATTCCAGCACTTCTTATTAGTAGATAAAAGCAATATTACCCCAAACGAAGGTATGATGGATGCAAGAAAGACGTCTGAATGTCACCAGTTCCTTTTTAGAAATTTTTGTAATTTTAATTGGATATATTTCTGTGTTTTTTAAGAGGACTTTTTAAACTTCTGGCAGCAAGTAGCCTAAAAGGAAAGGTCTGTTGCCAAGAATGTGTATTGTCTGGAACACGGAAATAATAAATGGAGGTCCTTTATTGGGCAGACTGTCTTCAATTTTATTAAATAATTTTAAAAGGGTCAAGTATTTTGAACCTTTGATGTCCCTTTTATGAGTTACTCCATCTTGATCTGTCAGGAGTCTTGATATTATTGCATGATGAGTGCATCTTGCTATAAGCATTTGTGCTATGGTTTGCTTTGTTGCTATTAGTGTACTCGTGACAGTTGCTATCAGTCAATTTATTGATTTTCACTGCAGTTATTAAGGACAATGATTTTTCTGGTTGGGATTTATTTCCTATCTATCTTACTTTTTCTTATCATACAAAATATCTTTTCACTTGCCACACTGCAATTCATGAGAGGCCCTGCAATGCCATGTGGAAAACATCATCAGCCTATTTGTGAGATTTTACAAAGATTTGTTATCCTTATAAAATAGTAAATCTCAAAGAACAATCTGGTTTCTTTTCTTGAGAGAGTTCGTATGATATAGTCTGTATATTCTTAAGTGATGAATCAGATGTTTCTTCTTTTTTGGGTGGAGAAACTGTAGCCCTGCTCAATAATTTGGTCTAACTATAAAAGTAACCAGTTTCTTTCCGATGATGAGTTGGCCATAATTGATTGAACTATCATGTAAGGGCACTAACGTTGCCAGACTTAAAGATGCATATCTGCCATTTAATATTATCATATTTGAGCTAAAATTTTCATACTTATACCAACTTACATATATAAAAATTTGAATCTTGGTTCTTTTCCAATCCAATTGAATGAATCTGAGAAGGTCATTCCAGTTCACTTCAGTTGTTTTTAGTGAAATACCTACCAATATATAGTATATGCTGAGGATCTTGTATTAGACTCATTAAATGAACTGTTTATATCAAATTATTTAAAAATGCTGACAAAGGGGAAAAGTAGCCTGTCCACTGACAGGGCATACAAAGCACTGACGGTTGGCAAGTATATATCTACTGTCATAAATTAACTATGTATAAATGTATGATATTTACCTTCATATAATATTCCCATATAATTCTGTAACCTCCATAAGCCATACAAGCAACCCAGTTTTTGAAGAATTTGTGCTATGTTGATGTCCTCTACGCTTTGTACAAAAGTAGAAAATGATGATAACAAAGTATGCTAAAAAAATTTTTTAAGGTTATTACATTTAATTTATACAATAACATAAATTGTAATAAATATAGTAGACCTTGCTTTTATGATCAAACTGATTCTTGTAAAACAAATAGTCATATTTCCTATAGATTCAATGTTATAAGTTAAGATTACATTCCTGGAAATATTTTAACACTAACCTTCTATTGGCCATCTCAATGTATATTCGATACAGTTAAAATGTAGTTTACATTCCCGACTTTATAACTAGTATAAAGTGAATATCATAAAGCAAGAATCTACTGCAATTGTAATTTAAAGTGTAAGCTCTACATGTATATTACTGATTGAGTAAAAAAGTATTATTATTTTCAACTAATATAACACAATGCATCCATCTTGCTGACATTATTGACAATCAGCTCAACTATTGTAAGAAGAAATCCTGGTTCAGTCCAAGTCTGATTCCATGATTTCTCGTGGATAGTACCATTCCTCATGCATACTGGTTGATTATTTTGAGTCAGGTCCACCCATAGCAGACAATATTGCTGTGCCATACAATCTAAAATGTGTTAGTGTCTTGCATTTACTAATCAATCACTCAGATCAAATTCTACAATAGTAAAATTTATCAATAAAGTTGTTATTTCAATTTTTATATTTATCTCCCCAACAGATATTAACTACCCTATTGAAATGGTGGGGCTTCTGCATTCTAATGATTTAGAGGACTGAATTGGAGAACTAGACAAGCCTGTAATGAAGAACCAGACTAAATATGGCCAAAACCCAATAACGATAGTACAAACATGCATAACAAATCCTATACCAGATCATTCATCACCTGGGGCAATAAGTCCTGCATCTAATGGAGTACCTGGGCACTTGCTGAAAAATAGTTTGTAGGATCTTCAGCTGGAAAATCAGGATTGAAGACTATAAAGCTGCTAGAAGGACCAACAAAATGAGAAAACATAAAATTGCCAAGAATAGGAAAATTATAGTTTTCTATTATATGGATACTAAAATGAACGTAGCAAACTCAGAAGGATATTTACCTAGCTTCAGATAGCTCAGAACAGTGTTTGTTTCTATAAATTATTACTGATCTGCAACCCAATGTATTTACTGAATTGGAATTACAGAAAATCGTAAAATAAACTACACCAATATAAATCCAGCAAAATTTAATAAAATAAAAACCTTTTCAATCGTTTCTCAACGATCATCTTCAGTTACCAAAAATAGAATATTAAATATAGAACATAAAATGCGTTCGAAATAAATACAAAAAATAAAAATTAACAAATAAATCAAATAAATAGTGAAAATTAATAATTGTAAAAGGACCTCCACGCAGTAGACAATGCGTCGGCATCTCTATGGTTTAAACAACCGGTTTTCATGTGCGCTTTATACATTTCCAATCTCTCTACATGTTTGATCGTTTTTATAATTGCCGCTTGATCCCATTGCACGTCAATATCTTGTTGGTTTGCGTATGACGCCAACACAGTGCTATTAAGGTTCCTATTGATTGTATATTTGTGTTCCTTGAGCCTTTGCTTTAGACCGCGCATCGTCGCACCCACGTAAACTAGCCTGGAATCCAAACGTTGGTCATGTAAAGGCACCGAATATATACCCGTTGTTGAATTCCGATCCTCTTTCTTTTTATCGTTTCTTAAAAGTTTGAAAATAGTGGGATTGCGCCGGTATACAATGTGAAAGTTATTAGACTTGGCAGTAGATTTGTGTATCTTGTTCAAAAAATGGGATGTAATTAAGCACTATTCGTTTATTACGATCAACCCTGGGAGAATGCCGTGCAGTGGATTGGAAGGATGAAATTCGATGCTCTATCTCTTTTTTTGGATATCCGTGTAGTTGGGTTATCTTAAGAATGTACTCCAGCTCTCTTATCGTATCGCAGAAACTTGTACAATGCGTATAAGCACGTTTAATCCATTATCTGAAAACCGCTAATTTGATATGCTTGGGATCGACTGTTTGGCGTGGGATGAAAACGGGTTGAAAGCAGGGTTTACGGTAAATATCGATCCAGATCTCCCCTTGCTTGCACGTAATGGAAATGTCTAGGAAGTTATCACTAGTCACTCTTCTGGTCAAGCTGCAATGTTAAACCGTAAGAGTTATTGTTGATCTTGTTTAAAAAATATTGTAGTTTAGGTTCTTCACTCCAAAGTATGAAAATGTCATCAATATATCTAGCGTACAAAACGATTTACTGTTGGAATTCGGGTAGAATGGAGTTTTCAAGTTGAAGCAAAACCAATTCGCAAAGGATTGCAGATGTAGGACTACCCATAAGTACGCCTCTTCCTTGTAAGAAGACATTTCCTTCAAACTCAAAAAAACGATGTGTAACAAATTAAATGCGCTAATTCCAGAATATGAACATGATAATATGGAGCATTTTCTATATTGGTAAATAAAAAATCCCTGACGGCACAGAAGCAAGGAGGCAATTTTATCGAAGGGTACAAGGATTTGTAGTCGAATACGGTCAAACATTCCTTGTCCATAAGAGAAATGTAGTCAGTCTGTAGCACGAAAGAAGTTGACTAACTGCTTTTCAATCAAGAATGTTGGGGAGCCACATTTATCAATGACTGGACGTAGCTGGTTACCCGGTTTATGCGTTTTCGAAACGCAAATAATTTAGGTGTTCTTGGAGCGAAAATCGTGGAATTCTGCATGTGCAAATGCCGCGCTAAAGCAGAGGAGGTAAATCTTTTAACTCTATGTTGTAAAGTATCCAAGAAATTGACGGGTGCAGATTGGCATTCCGTGCTGTAATATATTCCTTTAGCCTCTCGTTGTAAGTAGAACGTTTTAGTAAAACCTCTTTCGATTTATCCGCCTTGGTGAGTATCACTTTATTGTGTAGTAACCATTGGCGTGATTTCTTCAATCTAAGGTGAAAACTTCTTGCGCTGTGCGGAATCTGGTTTTCCATCGAATAAAATCTTGATCTGCGCTATTCATATCCTTAATGATGAGCTCAATATCCGGAATGAGGATCTCTGGTTGTGGTAATGGAGCCGGAACATAAAGAAGACCGAAAAAGAGTGTCCAAAAGACATTGCGGAGGTACAATGTTGTCCCACGCTGTGATACTTAATGTGGTCTAATATTTTGGCAACGGAATGTCCATTTAATCTTTTTGACGTACGTACGCTTTAAATTTCTTTCGTAAGATTGTGATAATTTAACTACTCTTTCATTGACATATGTTAGTAGATTAGGGTCCTGTTCGTAAAGATCATCCTCCATTTTTATAAGCTTATATAAAAAAGCGTATGCTCTACGTCTTGCATACCTAATAGCTTTTCCAAGGCAAAGATGCTTTAGTTTCGGCAATAACGAATCACATCCTATGGGCAAACGTATCCGATGAATGGACATTGGAAAGGCCCCATTCACCAAAAGGTGCCTTTACATGACCAACGTTTCGATTCCAGGTTAGTTTAATTGGGTGCGACGATGCGCGGTCTAAAGCAAAGGCTCATGGAACACAAATATACAATCAATAGGAACCTTGATAGCACTGTGTTGGCATCATACGCAAACCAACAAGATATTGACGTGCAATGGGATCAAGTGGCAATTATAAAAACGAAGACTAAGGCTGTGTACACACTAGGCGTTTTTAAACGCGCGTTTTAAAGAACCAAGAGTTCTGCATAGGCATACATACTCAAACGCGCGTTTATAGATTTTTGTTAAAACGCGCGTTTTACGGACGTCAGCCGAGCGCTTTCAGATATATGTGCTGCCATGTTACTGTACATTCGATCGCGCGTTTTCGAGTAGAGTGGACGTACGTTGGCCGAAATGGAGAACGATCGTTTCGATACTGATCTATTTATTGATGAAATCTAAAAGAGACCAACCATTGTCAAAGGATTTTATAGATATTTTAAAAAAAATTAAAAAACTTGGGTTTATTTTGTCTTAGTTTTGGATGCAACGTCGCAAACATTCCACGCGTCAGTCTATCTGGTAATATTGGGTGCACCCAAAATTCTCTTTGCCTCTGCCATCGTTTTTTATAGCGACGATGGAGGAGGGGCACACAAGCAATTACTTTCGCGTTCATTTCCAAACTGAGCCAGTGGCAGTGGCGTGCCGTCATTAGAAGCGGTGGAAGCGCCGCTTCCCTCGTATTTTCTAAAAAATAAATAAATATTAATTTTAATTATATGAAAATAATCGCACAATATTTTATTATAACCGCATTATGTATCTTATTACAAATTTTTATACTACACGTGAAAAAAAATTACTTTTGTATATTCGAATATTAGTGGCGGAGTGGAAACTCCTGTATTTTCAGATTACGAAAAGCAAGATTTGCGCACGCGCTTTACAGAGCACCAACCTCGCCCGGTTTAGCCGGCGGAAGTCTACGACCTTGGGTGGAAGCTGCACATATATAACGATTCCAATTCTATCAAGGACCGGTTCTGGGCTGTTAGCCGCCCGCCCACTAGATATTTCGATTACGTGAATAACGAGTAGATTTATAACTTAACCCGACCGACAAGAATTTACTGGTATGTTTTTACGATAGTTCTGTATAGTTGACAGGAGTTAAAAAAAATCCATTAAAATATTTGATATATTTATTCCGCTCTCCAATTTTATATTACTCACGGATTTCGATGTTAAGCCAGTGATATTACGATTTCGTATATGCCGTCTTTAAGGGGATGTAGAAAAAAACGCGTACAATTCTTGTATAATGTTAAAAAATTAACCGTTACTTTGGTAGCATCATTTACAACTAAATTTAATGAATGAGAGAGATGCACCAGGTACAGAAAATGCTCTAGAATTTATTTTCCTTAAATTTACGATTTATGTATCCGTTTGTCATAAAAATTTGTCTTTCCACTTTTTCCTCGAGACTACAAATATTCTAGTACAAAGTAACCGGTTTCGACATATTTCTACTTAAGAAGTAGTTAAATAATTAAGCGATTAGGGAATTGGGGACACAAACAAAACCCTGATGGAAGAGCCGGAATATTACTTAAACAAAAGCTTAACCGAATCAATCTCTAGCCGAGTACAGCGGGGACTGATTTCTTCGTAATATTAGATGTAATAAAGACAGAAATTTTTCCAGTTCGATGAAAGTGACTAAAAGCTGTAAATTTTAGAAATTTTCGTGGACATCTGGTCTTAAAACGAATTACAGTAGTTAGAAAACAAATGACTTTTAAGTTTAACAAATTTAGATTTTTACAGCTATGGTGAGAAACGTTTAAAATTTACAACAACCCCGTCGCGTCCTTTGAGATATACTAGTGATGAGACAAAAGAGACACCCTCGGGATTTGGCAAGCATGCACCGCACCGCACACCTACCAAGACCGTCTCTGATTCCATCCACGAGCCACTGGTAGGGAGCAATTTTAACTAGGTGGATTGTTTTAATATTTAAAAAGTAAAGACTATTTTGTTATTTTTATGTACGTTTCTTCACAAAACTATATTTATAATTTTCTTTAAAAGTATATTCATACAATTAAATATTTTGTACCAGGTATGTATAATTGTATATCATCACACATTTTATTTTAACAAGTTTTTATAATTTTATTTTTAATTTTAGCCCTTATATTATGGCTAGCGATTCGGAATGTAATTGTGATATCGAAAATTTATTTCAAAAAGTTTTGGCTCGAGACCGTATAATGAAAAAGAAAAAATTTGTTCGACATTTTCACGATAAAATTTATGAAGATATAAAATGGCTTTGTGGATGCATAAAAATGCAAAATTTGTTTTGTTGGCCTCGCTTACTATTTTCAAATAAAATTCGTGTGTAGATTGAGATTGGCTTTGACGATTTAAATAATTTGAGTAGAGCTGGCAAAAGACACGAAAATCCTAAATCTCCATCGATTCTTTCGTAAAACTGAAGCGATTTGGAAATCAAAATAGAATAGAATTTAACATTAGTACACGATATAAAATAAATATTGAAAATTATAACCAGATAGTTACGGCTAATACATATATTTTAATTAGTAGATGTTATCGAAGCGAGAATTGGCATTTAGAGGGCGTATAGAATCTAATATAAGAGAGTTAATTATATTGAACTTGCTTATTTATTAAGTGCGTTAGATAATCATCATCTTCGTGCCATATCAGATTTCTGACGTCGGCGACACCCGGCGCAGAGTAGGAAATAGTTAATAATATGCCAAGGTGTTACTAGGGAAAGTTAGTACCCAGAGTGGTTTCCCGTTGCCTTCTCTGGGGCGCGATGTTACGCGTGGGGGAAAGAATGCCTTCCGGGAGGACTTTAATGGGGAACTGGCCTCCTATTTAGTCGTAATCGGCAAGGAGAAAACCCGGAAAACTCCAAGCAGCCAGCCTGTCCGATCGCGGCGCGAACCCACGACCAGTGTTTAGGGTACGAAGACCGCTCGGCCACTGGTGGGCCTTAGATAATCTATTAATTAAAAATACATTTAGAGAAGTCTACGGTTTTTACTGGCTTATCGAACAAACGAATACGAATGGACCCTAGACCATCGCTGACTGATTGCCCCTGGAAGTCGGCTTCTTATAGAAACACAGCTTCCCTATCATCAAATGTCACGGCACGCCAGTGGTTATGCTCCACTAAACGGTCGTATAACGCCGAACTAACGCAACGCAAAACGCCTAGTGTATACACAGCCTAATAGGCAAACGATCAAACATGTAGAGAGATTGGAAATGTATAAAGCGCACATGAAAACCGGTTGTATAAAGCATAGAGATGCCGACTCATTGTCTACTGCGTGGAGGTCCTTTTACAATTATTAATTTTCACTATTTATTTGATTTATTTGTTAACTTTTATTTTTTGTATTTATTTCGAACGCATTTTATGTTCTATATTTACCGTATGTTGACGAGTATAAGTCGCACTTTTTTTACTACTACATTTGCGACTCAAAATCATGGTGCGTCTTATACTCGACAGGTAACCATTTTTACAGTGAAATTATCTACAGTAGTGGTCCACTATACTGTACCACTAGAGGTGGTACAGTAGAGGGACCAACCTGTGCAGTGGTCCGTTAAGTAGATGGTCCCTCAACCGAATGGCTAGAGTACCGACACACGAGTCATCGCAGCCATGTTCTGTCGACTGTCATCTCGTGACTTTCGAGTTTACATTAATAAGTGACGATTATTTCAGTTTAATAAAGCATTTTATTCGTTTTTTTATTCAAGAATATGACGATGGATAAATCGATAAACTGAAATAATCGTCATGGATGGTACAGAAGATGAGGCAATCTATGAAGATTGTGATGATGATAATTCAGTCAATACTTCGGGAATTCAAGAAGAAAGGGGTGATAAATCAGTCATTAATGAC
Source organism: Centruroides sculpturatus (assembly GCF_000671375.1). Lineage (NCBI taxonomy): Eukaryota > Metazoa > Arthropoda > Arachnida > Scorpiones > Buthidae > Centruroides > Centruroides sculpturatus. The sequence continues at coordinate 102,888 of NW_019385727.1, read as the reverse complement.
GTCATAGATATGTTCCTAATGGGTGTAATTTATCTGTAGATAGCAGTGATTCAGTTGAAGAAGTTCTTGGCCACTATGATTAATAAAATGCATCTTTAGATCCCATTAAATCCCATTAAAGTTTTTTTCTAAATTTTTTGTCTCAAAATAGGGGTGCGTCTTATACTTGACAGCGACTTATACTCGTCAAAATACGGTAATATTCTATTTTTGGTAACTGAAGATGATCGTTGAGAAACGATTGAAAAGGTTTTTATTTTATTAAATTTTGCTGGATTTATATTGGTGTAGTTTATTTTACGACTTATTCTACTTCCAGTACGTATTTGTTATATGTTATATATTACAGAAAATACAACAAAGGTGTCTTGATCAGGAATCACAAAGAAATACTCAAGCAAATTCAGAACAAATGATAATTAATATCCAGGCAGAAAAATCTCAGATAAAATCAAGACAGAAGCATAGTCAGAATAAGCAGTAACATCAACTACTGCTCCATCACTAATAGCTTCTTCATAAGACTCAGTTGGTAAAGAGAAAATCATTGAATATATGAATAAAAGATAAAACAAATTTCAATGGCCTAATCTTAAGGATCTGACATGTTCTAAGTTTATTGAAAAAAATTGGGACCATTGGTGTGTGAAACAAATCAGCTCATGTGTTGCAGCAATCAAAACTGTAGAATTAGGATATAAATTGAAAAAGCAACAAAGTGGTCTACCAAAATGGAAAGATTTCATTTCCAGTTCTAATTAGAAAACTAAGATCAGATGCTACAAGGTGAAAGACGTAATAAAAAGGTATTAAAGGAAAATCAAGGAATCCTGATAATATCAAGCAGTAAATTGTAATGATTAGTAAGATTCAAAGATATGAAGCATGGATTGCACAGTTTAGGTAGAACCAACTTTTCATGACAAACCAGAAATGCTTTTACAAAACATCAATAGAGTGTTCTTGCACAGGAGATCAAGTAAAAAAGAAATTGTAGAGTTCCGGAAACATACATATGGAATAATCCAAAAGATTACAATAAGATAATTTTTACGTCCACTATCCAGGATGCTGATCTCAGGAAATTTTAGTAATGACAAGTGAATTAATAGAAAAATGGGTAAGATAAAGAACTGGCCAGCACCTGAGTAGATTAACTATGTGACTTCTAGATCAGACAATTGAATGAAATACTTCACAGGGCAGATAATTAGGTAAATGATGACTCTCAGTTGTCATTACATATCTAATTCTGGAAGGCCCTAAAAAGAACACAGTATCAAGTAACTATTATTCAATCACCCGCTTATCATCCATCTTTAAATTCTTGACAGGAATAATTTTTGATGCAATACATCATTCAACAAAATTACTTGAAGCCTCCTGAACAGAAAAGAAACAGGTGAAAAAGTAGAGATACACATAGACAAGACGATCCTAAATTGCATCAAAGAACAAATTCATGTATAACTTTAATAGACTATAGAAAAAAACACCTTTGACTCATTGCCACACAAATTGGATATTTTACTGCTTGAAATATCAAGGAATTTGTTTTGTCTAGAAAACAATGCAAATCTGGAAAACACAACTGACAATAAATGGCAAAAAAGTAGGCTAAGTCAACATAATTATCTATATCTATACTAATATTATAAAGAGGTAATGTTTGTATGTATGTATGTATGTAAGTTTCTTTGCAGCGGGTAATCTCCGAAACTACTCATCCGATTTCAAAAATTCTTTCACCAATATTTAGAATGGAACCTCAGGGTGGACATAGGCTAGGCTGTATATTATTCCGTTAAACATTCATATAAATTAAAATATATAATCTAGGTTAAGGCTTTTATGTCCAACAGATGACGCTACGAGTACGAAGCCCTAAGTTTGCTTTTCTGCCAGGCATTACGCTTTTCTGTGAAAATGAACTAAATCTTCTATCTATCTATATAAATAAAAATGTAATGTTCGTTTGTTCCTGCCGATTCCTTTGAAATTTTGACACAATGCCGCATTCGAATACGCACGTGTTTTTATATACTGTAATATACGTGTCGAAATTCAACCCCGCCGAAGGGAAATGGTTAGGATTAAGGCTTACAATAAAGAACTCTGCTTCTATTTATACTATTTTAGATGCGGGTTTTTGCGTGTTTGATTGCGTTTTAATAGAGTACGTCAAGAGAATGTACTAAGAAGAAATTTTTCGAAAAATTCCCCCCCCCCCACGGGGGAAGTGTTATACATTTATAATAGATACATTTTGAGCCACAACAACGCGTGGCGGGGTCTGCTAGTATAGAGATATATTTCGAGTGGATTCATTTTCATCTTTGTTGTTCATTATAGTTGTTTATTCGTTATTTCATTCTACTGTTAATAATTTTGAAGAAAACTGGGAAGTCTACCACATTTCACAAATATCAACAAAGTTGCCCTATTATTTGCATATGAATGATTTGAAACTCTGAAAAATCATCAACGGAACACTTCTGTATCATTACTAAAGATAACGGACTTTGGTGATACAAGAAAGCTAGCACTAGTGAAGATGTGAAAATGCCCAATGGAAGTGAAATAGAGACTCACAAATACTTGAGTATTTTACAGACAGAAAACAGCAAGATCAGCAATGAAGACAAGAAAATGTAATCAAAGCAGTGGATACTTGGGCAGTACCTGCCAAATATTACTGTTGACATAGTCGACTTTAAGGCGGCTATACACGATGGGTTAATCCTTTAAGGCTACCTGGCCTTGAGGAACTTCAGAATTTCCTATCGCTCACAAACGAAGAAAACCTCTCAGCAGACGGTGGGCAGCTTGCCCCGGGCGCCACTGATGTTTATTGGCAACAAATTCTATTAAAACTCGCGGGAGAAAAGTATGCATAGAAGTCTATGGTGTAAATAGTAGTAGTAGTGGTTTGGGTAGCACTGATCACAAAATTAATTTTTCAAGAGAAATCTTGGGCTATAGATTATGTTAAAAAGCATCAATTATCAGCGAAAGACAATGGCAAGTCGATTTTACTACCAAAAAAATTCATGGATTAAATTTTATAGACGAACATATATTAATAACTCTCAACCACATCCGATATTAGTACAAATTGTAAACATTATTATCGCAAATTAATTTTATAATTTAATAATTAAAAAGAATTTATTAAACTTTGTCTTATTTTAAGTTGTCATGTTTTAATTTACTTGGATATTAAAA
>NW_019385727.1:57455-87661 GCF_000671375.1 Centruroides sculpturatus | reverse complement strand
CAGACGATAATAAACTCAACTTACTAGCCTAAAATCTCCGTAGCGTGTTGCCAGGCGGCAGAAAGCATATATATAATTATAATAAAGTTACAATAAATTAAGTTAATATATAATTATATATACAGTACCTAATTTATATATAATTAATATATAATTATATGTACAGTACCTAATTTATATATAATTTATATATAATACTAAACAGACGATAGCAAACTCAATTTAGCCGCTCCGTAGCGTGGCGCAGGGTCGGAGGAAAGTAGTTCGGCTGCTCATCCACTATTGGTCCAGACTCTATCAATCTTGTCGCGAAACGACGTTATAGGAGGTACGTTATACGAAAGTTGCTACAATTTTTTCGCTACGTTATAGGAATTGTCGTTATAGGAACGTACGTTATAGGGGGTCGACTGTATATGTTACTGCCAATGTCAGCATTGACACAGTCGTTTCGTGTATATACGAAATATTTGCTAAATATCATTATTTCTCACTTACAATGTCGACATTTACCGTGCACCGATGGCGAATGTTGAATAAAAATATTTTTATTTTTAATACGTCAAAATAAGAGAAAGCTTAAGTAACGGCGTATGTAAATAAACTGTCGAACCTAAAACCAACATTACATTCTAAATCATTAAAGAAAATAATACAATAATAATTATTATTGTCTTATTGTCTTTATTTCAATTATTATATTTGTCAACGTGGACATAAATTATTAATAGGACTATTATAAATCAGACAAAAAATAGATTTATTGAATGAAAAAGTAGGCGTTTATTCTAAGTTCAACTGCGATTAAAAGATCGCAGTTGAACTTAGAATAATGGTAAGTTCGAGCCGAACGTCGTAAAGGTAAAAGGTCTGCCTTTAAATGTAATTTTAATTTTTATAATAGGATTACGAACCAATTTATAAATCCACCGAAAAGCCTATTATTGTCGGGAGTCGGATTCTCGTATTTCGTAAGCCCATTACATCGTATTAATTTTAGTAATTTTAAAAATTTATTTAACATTTAAAGACGATAGCCGTGGTAACCCCGTCGAAGAGGGGCGTGTTAGCCCGAAACACAGTGGTAAACAAAAGTGCGCGTACTCGATAAAGAAATTGTTTTCTTTAAGAACTTTTACTCGATTTCGCGTTAATACTTAACACCAGTTTAATTAACAGTCCTATTAATAATTTACGTCCAAGTTGACAAATATAATAAGAGTACAATAATAAACTTACACATAACTTATGTAATTAATGTTATAAAATTTTATTTATTGCAACAACTTAAACTGTTATGGCACTTTGAATTGCACGAGAGTCCCTCGCTTTTACAACTGCATTTATTCGCGGAACATTTCTTTTTGCAATGACGGCGTGTATAGCCTCGCCCTCCACTTTTCGAATTAGCCGCAGTCGCTTCTCTCGGCGATATTTCTTAAGAAGAAATATCGCCGAGATAAGCAGCTGCAGCTAATGGTGTCTTTTATTCGGATATCGCCAATGCCTTACCGACGACCCCTCTCATCCTCCGCCACTCGACCTGACAAACCGATCCCCACCTCACGGGATCAAAAGAACAAAAATGTCATCTAGTGACAAAGTGGAGGGGTTCCACCAAACCGCTGCCGGGAAAAGAGGTACGACCAGGTACGATTTGGCGACAGGATGTCGCTTCTCTGTCGGCATCGACTTCTCGGGTGTCGTTTTGACCTCCACTAAAGCTTATCTGTGCTCATCGACACACGTGGTAAACCGGCACTTGTTCGAATGTATAATAATATAACCAAATACTCGGTCTTTCACCGAAGTATTTTGCATTCACCGAAGAATATCGATAGTCTCTAATTTCCGTCTTTCACAGTAACATATGCAGTCGACCCCCCTATAATTACGGTCCCTATAATTACGATTCCTATAAAACTACGAAAAAATATNGCATGATTACTCCTTTGAGAATTAACCTAACGAATATGGGCAATTCTACTCAGGTGCTCGGTGCAGTTCGCCGAAACTGTTAAATTGTCCCCCATAAACTACCAAGAATTATAAAGGTCAGGCGTGCATGATTACTCCTTTGAGGATTAACCCATCGTGTATAGCCGCCTTTACCCACCTGAGATTTTGTTTTTTTCAATCATGTCCTACATTGGCTATCTATCTTTTATGCTCTGAAGAGGATGACGACTGTTACAGATCAAACAAGCAGTTGAAGAGGATATATTGAAAGAAACTGCAAATGCTAAATTACTGAAAAGTGCAGTTGACAGTAAACGGGAACATAGGAAAATCAAGCCTTCAACGGCTGATACCTTAATAATGTCGAAAGGGTGGTTGACTAAGTCTGGAAGCACTTAGTTGAAAATTTTATAAGTTAAACAGTTTTGGTATTTATGTTTATTGTGATGGAATATAATAATGTGTATAGGTACAAAGATATTAATATCAAACTAGAAGAGGAGGAGGCAAGATCTTTGTTGTAGGCAATAATCTAGATCTGGGATGGTGAACCATTTTGAGTCTGCATGCCATATATTAAGCATATTTATCTTTAAAAATATTTACGCGCGCTAAAGTTTTAGACATCGAATAAAGATATTTAAAGAAAGTAAACGAATATACTTTAGAATAAATGTAAAGAAGCCGATCGAAAAGACAAATAATAAAACAAAATTGTACGATACATTACATGCCAGATTACTTGCCGATTTCTCCCTATATGGCATAGGTTTGCCACCCCTGATCCAGATGAACACAGAAATTAAAAATTTAAAACCTGATAAATATTAATCTCACATACTTTAAATCTGGACCCAAACTTAAATGGGTAAGTGAATCGATTTAGATTTAAAGGTCTAAAGTATTTCTAAGTTCAATGTTTTAAAAATGTAATATGTAATTGTTAGTATTCAAGTCTGCAGAGAGGTCAAATGGGACACTGGCCGTACCCTGAAATTGAATAAAAAATTCCAGAAATTATAATTATAAAACTGATTGAGATATGTAACCTTACATCCTCAACCACAGGAGGCTTTGTTTTTTTTGTATCCGTGTCGGCCTATTCTATATCTACATGCAAAAATATTAAACTAAATAAAAATTTATTGGTGTAATTATTTGTTTGCAAACTTTGCTCCTCTGGAAAATTTTCTGCACATGCCCACGCTTGTTAGAGCGATTAGATTAATAATTTATTGTATATAATGCGTTTTGCATCAAAACTTATTTTTAATCGGAAATAAGATAATTTTTATTTACAGCAATTATAACTATATATTTAATGTATATAATGTGTAATTTTAAAAAGAATTAATTTTACCTCTACATATACTTTAGACAAGGCACGGCAATAATATACTTGAGAGTTGTTGCGAGCATAAAAGGAAGATTTTCCCTCCGATAAATAGGAATTATACTTTTCGTAACTTCTCTGCAACAGGTTGCTTACCAGCCACAAATATATCTGCAGTATAACTAGTAAATATATATATAATATTTTCTAATACAATTGAATACAATAACTCACGAATAATAATAATAATATACTACCTTCCACGTTTAACAGTTCTTCCATTTCGTTGATTAGAAATTTTTGCTTCAAGATTTTGTCATAATTATTTAGAAAACTTACACTGCTGCTCTGCGATGGTTGAAAATTTTCTGAAAAATCAATATATATAATTAATGTATGTAAAATATAAATGCTTTGTTCAAACTGTTCAAATTTAATTACAAAATACATTCACTTTTGGGGAATTTTCTATGTTTAAACTTAAAGGAATAAAAATAAAACTGCACGCTTCATTACAATTACTTGAGAAATTTTGCTACAAGTTGAGCAAAGTAGCCATAATGTTCCTAAATGCAAGATTGAAATAATGATATTCAATGCGCTGGATTTATCATTGTATCAAAGTCTGACATAGCGTGTTAAACACGTGTTAGTTCACTTTGGAACACTGCGAAAGTGAAACCTTCTCAAAGTTAACTTATTCGAGTAGTCTTTGATATTAATTTTTAATGTGGTAAAATGTAGAACAGATTACCTGTTCCAATGCTCACACCCCTTGAAATTTTAAGATGTGTATTTACATTCTTCAACATCAATTTGTTAAGGTTTTTTTAATGTAAGAGAACAATGTAAGGTTGTCCCATTTTCTCACACTCCTCCCTTTAAGTATAGCTTAAGAAATTAGCAAAGCTTGCAAAAATATCTTGTAAAACTATACTGGTGCAAAGTCATACATGTAAAATTGGCAGGGGTTTTAGGAATACAGTAAAATAAATAAGGTACTTATCGATTCGCGGGGTGCCAGTCAATCGATGCGATCTAACTCTCTGTGTTGGGTTGATAATTGGTTCAGAAAGGATTTCCTAAATGGACGAGTAACTTCAAACACAACAGTCGTTCGCAAATGGTTCGCTGGCTCGCGCCTCCCGCTCGCGGGGCGCGAGTATTCGCCCCGGGGCTCTGGGCGGGCGACCCCCCGATCCAAGAGAAAATTATATAACATCAGGTCACGTGGGAGGCAAGTACTATGTATTGTAACTAAACTTCCAATTACAGGTCGATCGATGTCCAAGAGTGTAAATCTACCAGAAATTGGCTACGTTACATTACCGAAGAAGATCGGAACCCACTCCATCCCAATGTTAGCTCTAGCGAATTTCACTTCAACTACCGAGCCAGAAAACGGGCTACTAATGCAGCGGGGGATGTGGGGAGCATACGTACCAGTGGCGTGCCGTCATCGGAAGCGGTGGATGCGCCGCTTCCCTCGTATTTTCTAAAAAAAATAAATACATATTAGTTTTAATTATACGAAAATAATCGCGCAATATTTTATTATAACCGCATTACGTATCTTATTACAAATTTCTATACTACGCGTGAAAAAAAGATAAGATCGCTATCGTATATTCTAATATTAGTGGCGGGGTGGAAGCGCCGTACCGTCGGCATCCGAAAAGCCGGATTCGCGCGCGCGCTTTACGGAGCACCGGCGGAAGCCTAGGACCCGGGGTGGACGCTACGCGTATACCGCATCCGATTCTATCCAGGACCGGTTCCGGGCCGTTAGCCGCCCGCCCGCTAGATATTTGGCATTGACCGGTAACGGCCCCCTAGGGATTTGGCAGTCGGTGTGTATGCGCACTCCGCAACCGTCTTCGATTCCATCTGTTAGCCACTGGTAGGGAGCTATTTGACTAAGCGCGTTGTTTTAAGATTTCAAAAGTAAAGAATATTTTATATTTTTATGTACGTTTCTTTACAAAGTTGTATTTAATTATAATTTTCTTTAAAAGTATATTCATACGATTGACGAATATTTCGTACCGGGTATGTACTGTACATCCAGCACACAGTTTATTTCACCGAGTAAGTTTTTATTATTTTATTTATAATTGTAGCACTTATATCGTGGTTAGCGATTCGGAATGTAATTGTGATATTAAAAATGCATTTAGAGAATATGTAAATTTTCGACTATAAATTCGACTATCTTCTATTATCAGGACTTATTATACTGGTTAACCAGTATAATAAGTCCTGATAATAGAAGATAGTCGAATTTATAGTCGAAAATTTACATATTCTCTAAATGCATTTTTAATATCACAATTACATTCCGAATCGCTAACCACGATATAAGTGCTACAATTATAAATAAAATAATAAAAACTTACTCGGTGAAATAAACTGTGTGCTGGATGTACAGTACATACCCGGTACGAAATATTCGTCAATCGTATGAATATACTTTTAAAGAAAATTATAATTAAATACAACTTTGTAAAGAAACGTACATAAAAATATAAAATATTCTTTACTTTTGAAATCTTAAAACAACGCGCTTAGTCAAATAGCTCCCTACCAGTGGCTAACAGATGGAATCGAAGACGGTTGCGGAGTGCGCATACACACCGACTGCCAAATCCCTAGGGGGCCGTTACCGGTCAATGCCAAATATCTAGCGGGCGGGCGGCTAACGGCCCGGAACCGGTCCTGGATAGAATCGGATGCGGTATACGCGTAGCGTCCACCCCGGGTCCTAGGCTTCCGCCGGTGCTCCGTAAAGCGCGCGCGCGAATCCGGCTTTTCGGATGCCGACGGTACGGCGCTTCCACCCCGCCACTAATATTAGAATATACGATAGCGATCTTATCTTTTTTTCACGCGTAGTATAGAAATTTGTAATAAGATACGTAATGCGGTTATAATAAAATATTGCGCGATTATTTTCGTATAATTAAAACTAATATGTATTTATTTTTTTTAGAAAATACGAGGGAAGCGGCGCATCCACCGCTTCTGATGACGGCACGCCACTGGTACGTATGCTCCCCACATCCCCCGCTGCATTAGTAGCCCGTTTTCTGGCTCGGTAGTTGAAGTGAAATTCGCTAGAGCTAACATTGGGATGGAGTGGGTTCCGATCTTCTTCGGTAATGTAACGTAGCCAATTTCTGGTAGATTTACACTCTTGGACATCGATCGACCTGTAATTGGAAGTTTAGTTACAATACATAGTACTTGCCTCCCACGTGACCTGATGTTATATAATTTTCTCTTGGATCGGGGGGTCGCCCGCCCAGAGCCCCGGGGCGAATACTCGCGCCCCGCGAGCGGGAGGCGCGAGCCAGCGAACCATTTGCGAACGACTGTTGTGTTTGAAGTTACTCGTCCATTTAGGAAATCCTTTCTGAACCAATTATCAACCCAACACAGAGAGTTAGATCGCATCGATTGACTGGCACCCCGCGAATCGATAAGTACCTTATTTATTTTACTGTATTCCTAAAACCCCTGCCAATTTTACATGTATGACTTTGCACCAGTATAGTTTTACAAGATATTTTTGCAAGCTTTGCTAATTTCTTAAGCTATACTTAAAGGGAGGAGTGTGAGAAAATGGGACAACCTTACATTGTTCTCTTACATTAAAAAAACCTTAACAAATTGATGTTGAAGAATGTAAATACACATCTTAAAATTTCAAGGGGTGTGAGCATTGGAACAGGTAATCTGTTCTACATTTTACCACATTAAAAATTAATATCAAAGACTACTCGAATAAGTTAACTTTGAGAAGGTTTCACTTTCGCAGTGTTCCAAAGTGAACTAACACGTGTTTAACACGCTATGTCAGACTTTGATACAATGATAAATCCAGCGCATTGAATATCATTATTTCAATCTTGCATTTAGGAACATTATGGCTACTTTGCTCAACTTGTAGCAAAATTTCTCAAGTAATTGTAATGAAGCGTGCAGTTTTATTTTTATTCCTTTAAGTTTAAACATAGAAAATTCCCCAAAAGTGAATGTATTTTGTAATTAAATTTGAACAGTTTGAACAAAGCATTTATATTTTACATACATTAATTATATATATTGATTTTTCAGAAAATTTTCAACCATCGCAGAGCAGCAGTGTAAGTTTTCTAAATAATTATGACAAAATCTTGAAGCAAAAATTTCTAATCAACGAAATGGAAGAACTGTTAAACGTGGAAGGTAGTATATTATTATTATTATTCGTGAGTTATTGTATTCAATTGTATTAGAAAATATTATATATATATTTACTAGTTATACTGCAGATATATTTGTGGCTGGTAAGCAACCTGTTGCAGAGAAGTTACGAAAAGTATAATTCCTATTTATCGGAGGGAAAATCTTCCTTTTATGCTCGCAACAACTCTCAAGTATATTATTGCCGTGCCTTGTCTAAAGTATATGTAGAGGTAAAATTAATTCTTTTTAAAATTACACATTATATACATTAAATATATAGTTATAATTGCTGTAAATAAAAATTATCTTATTTCCGATTAAAAATAAGTTTTGATGCAAAACGCATTATATACAATAAATTATTAATCTAATCGCTCTAACAAGCGTGGGCATGTGCAGAAAATTTTCCAGAGGAGCAAAGTTTGCAAACAAATAATTACACCAATAAATTTTTATTTAGTTTAATATTTTTGCATGTAGATATAGAATAGGCCGACACGGATACAAAAAAAACAAAGCCTCCTGTGGTTGAGGATGTAAGGTTACATATCTCAATCAGTTTTATAATTATAATTTCTGGAATTTTTTATTCAATTTCAGGGTACGGCCAGTGTCCCATTTGACCTCTCTGCAGACTTGAATACTAACAATTACATATTACATTTTTAAAACATTGAACTTAGAAATACTTTAGACCTTTAAATCTAAATCGATTCACTTACCCATTTAAGTTTGGGTCCAGATTTAAAGTATGTGAGATTAATATTTATCAGGTTTTAAATTTTTAATTTCTGTGTTCATCTGGATCAGGGGTGGCAAACCTATGCCATATAGGGAGAAATCGGCAAGTAATCTGGCATGTAATGTATCGTACAATTTTGTTTTATTATTTGTCTTTTCGATCGGCTTCTTTACATTTATTCTAAAGTATATTCGTTTACTTTCTTTAAATATCTTTATTCGATGTCTAAAACTTTAGCGCGCGTAAATATTTTTAAAGATAAATATGCTTAATATATGGCATGCAGACTCAAAATGGTTCACCATCCCAGATCTAGATTATTGCCTACAACAAAGATCTTGCCTCCTCCTCTTCTAGTTTGATATTAATATCTTTGTACCTATACACATTATTATATTCCATCANCGTATTTTGGAAATGTTGAGTCGGATTAGTGTAGAATCGATTAATTTTATGGAAGAAAACCTTTCAATCAGCCGTAGTCCGTAAACTTGACACGTGTCGGGCTGTGATTGGAACGACTTGTAAGAAATCGGATTCCTAATAAATTGGAACGTATCTATATCTTATAGGGGGGTCGACTGTACATACCAAAAGAAATCCCGGATATTTCCATTAGCCCTAAATTTTGTTTCCGTATCCATCTGTCTTATACCCTTATTTTTCCTTAGTTATAAGATAGACATACCAGTAAGTTAGGCGTAAATTAGTTATAAATTAGTTTTTTGTTAGTTTTATGATTGATTGTCACGCGTACGAACCCCAGTTATTGTGGAGGTCAAGCCTATTCCTTTTTTGTGCATAGAAGAAAGGCATAAAGTTTGTAAAGTTGGGATTCCGACAAAAAGGAAAAGATCCAGTTCGGAGAGAGTAAAGAATACTGTGTGATATAATTGAATTTTGTTTCTTTCTTTTTGCAACACAATATCTCATAAATTAATGGCGCCCTGCTAACAGGGAAGTACGATAAATAATGACAGTTTAGAGAAATGTTAAGTTATACTGTTCTACTCAAACTGGAATTATTAATAAACTTACACGCCACCTTTCACACTTTTTAAGCTGTAAAAAATGTTTCTTGCACTCCGAAATTCTAGTCCAGGTATGGGCAACCCGCCCTGGACTAGAATTTCGTAATAAAATATATTAAATATAAATAAATATATTAATTTCCCAGCTGAATGAAGTCTTCTTCTTAGCGTTGTCCCACAGATGCAGTGTTCGAAGATCCGCTATTCGGATCTTCGAACGCCACTTTGTTCGATCGAGTGCATCGTTTGAATTCAAGTGCGGATCCCTTACGTCTGTATTGATAGCATCTTGCCATCGTTACTTCGGCCGTTTACCTCTAGGTGGTAGGCAATGTTGGCAACTGTGTTTGGGGCTGATCGTCGGACGTGGCCAAACCAGCGCAGGCGTCTCTCTCTCATTTTTGCCTCAATGGGCGCGATGCCAAATTGTTGACGTATCGTGTCATTGGTGATATGGTCGAGGAAGAATACATCAAGCGTCCTGCGAGTCATGTGCATCTCCATCGAATGGAAACGCCGTTCGGCTGCTCTCGTTGATGGCCAACATTCGGAACCATAGAGATCGATGGCTCTACCACAGTCCGGTAGATTTTCGATTTTAGGTACAGTACATGGGCATCTTTTTGTCGCAGAGAAGCACCGGTGATTTCTCCATCGTACCATGCCGCATTCACCCTCATTCGTACCTCGTCGTCGATGTCTCCCTCACTCTGTAGGGTTGAGACGAGGTAGCGAAAAGTATGCGTTTTATACAAGTTATCATTGTTGACCTGGATCGTGCCCACATTTGGAAAAATTTCTAAATATTCGGTCTTCTTGGTGTTAAGGCGCAAGCCAAAGTAACTTAAACTCCAGGCCTGCACCTGGCACTGTAGCTCTTCTCGAGTGGTGGTTGCAAGCACGATGTCGTCGGCATAAAGCAGCGTCCAAGACACATCGTTCTGTATATTCTTTGTGATAGTGTCCATGATGAGAATGAATAGCAGCGGCGACAGTGCGGAACCCTGATGAACGCCAATGTTCTCTGGAAAGTTGTCAGATGTACCAGTCGCGCACCTCACTCGGCTGCTGGTATTTGTGTACAGCATTCTGACCCAGCTGACGAGGTCCTCAGGCACTCCGTGGTCTTGGAGTGCATACCAAATGAGCTGGTGGGGTACGCGGTCGAAGGTCTTTTCCAAGTCGAGGAAGGCGACGTGTAGTGGTTTGTTTTTCTCTCGGTGTTTCTCCATCAACCTGCAGGCTGCGAAGATTGCGTCGGTAGTTCGACAGCCCCTCAAAGCCACATTGGCCGACACTGATCCGAACGATGTCACAGAAATGTCGATCAATAATGCGCTCAAAGATTTTCATGGTGTTCTCACACCATGAAAATCTTTGAGCGCATTATCGACCGAGACAGTAGGCATATTGGCCAGTAGTTGGATCATACTGTTGGGTCGTCCTTGTTCTTGACGACCAATACAGTGATACTTGTGGACCGGATCGCCGGAGATCGGCCGGTGACTACCACAGCATTGGAGAACGCAGTTAGCCAAGTTGTAGCCTCTGTGTGCAGATCCTTGAGCTTCCAGACGTCTGCTGGCAGGTCATCTAGTTGTGGTGCCTTCTGGTTCTTCATACTTCTAATCGCCAGAGACACCTCCCCAGCCGTGATATGAAGATGGATGTGGGAATTCGATGTTTGATATCTTATCAAAATGTTCGCGCCAGTTGCTCAAGATTTCCTTCTTATTCCGTAGACGCCATCCATTCTTATCCTCATGTACATGTAGTGTTCGATGTCTCGCGCTTTCACCAGTAGGTAGATGTTCTTCTCATCTTCCCGTATGTCAAGTTGCTCGTAAAGATCTCGATGGTGTTTGGCCCACGCTGCAGCCACCGCTCTCTTGGCTTCTCGCTTGGCTGCAGTGTACCGCTGCCAGTTTTCGCCGATGTTATTGGCGAATCAAGCTTTGAAGGCTATCCTCTTATCCCGCGCCTTTTGTTGTACTTCCCCTGTCCAGAGCCATGTCTGCTTATCAATGTGCCGACTACCTAAATTTTTGATGCCAAGGCTCGTCTTTGCAGCTGTGGTGATGGAGCCATGGAGCGCATCCCGCATGGCGTCAATTGAGGATCCGTTGGCTTCGTGGAAGGTAATGCTGTTGATCATGGCAGTTTCGTGTTTCCGCAAATTCCACCAATTAATCGTCATCGGCCCTCTAACGCGGCCGCCCTAACGTTGTGTGATGATCTTCACGTCGATGATTAGCAACTTATGCTGTGGGCAAGACAATCGGATGAAATAACCTTTACATCGGTGACACTATCGTCGAAGTCACGTCTCCGTGCCGGCATGTAGTCGATCCGGCTGCACTGTTTCCATTGTGCAGGTAACCAAATGACTCGTGCGTTTCTTGAAAAAAAGTGTTTCAGACAACAAGGTCGTTAGCTTCTGCTAAGTCAAGAATTCGACAACCGTCATTGTTTCGTGTACCATATCCAAAGCTGTCATGGCAATCATACCCATTCTTGGCCTCCCAACGTGGCCGTTTAAGTCACTACACACCATGAGCATATCTTTCGTAGGGCATTTACATGGTCATGTAAATCTGTGTCATGTAAATCATGGTCAATAATCAATCCATTAAAATTAAAAAATGCATCAAATATCTTGGAGTTTGGCTGGCCTTCAGGCTTGGGTGGGATTAACACATTTCGTATGTAGCCAAAGAACTTCTTTCATTTTTCAAGCTTTCTCTGAAATAGCGCATAAAAACTGGGGTCTATCTTCTGAGGCAATTAGTATCATCTATAATCAAATTTATATCCCCATCATTACATACGGTTGCTGCAGTTGGGGTAAAGCTATTCACAAAGTACATCTTTGTAGGAAATTGATATCAGCTCAAAGGAAAGCTATACTTTTATTAACTAGGGCATATCGGACAGCTCCTACCTGTAGTTTGCAAGAAATTTCTAGAAAGCCACCAATAACTAAGATTATTCAAATGGAATATAATCTTCAACAGATCAAAATGGGAAATGATATTTCTACTTCCACATGTGACTTCAGTTACAGTATTTATGAACATCCAAGTCCCATCAATACCAGTCTACCGCCTAACATCAACAATTTTATTAGTATTGATTCACCCATCTTTTCTGATTTACAGATATACACTGATGGCTCTGGCATAAACGACCCTATTGGATGAGCTTTTGTCGCATATTGTAACGAAGTAGAATTCTACAACTGGAAAGGGAAATTGCATAAACTCTGCACTGTATTCCAAGCTGAATTATTCGCGATCTACATGGCTACCCAATGGACCGAGCATAATTTTACTAGAAAGAACATCCACATTGTTAGTGACTCTTTCTCTGCCATACAGGTCATTTGCAGTAAACAGTTACATCCGATTGCCCCAAATATTCGCAACCTGATTAATAATTCTCATAATAACTACATCATTTCTTGGACTAAAGGCCACCAAGGTACGGTAGGAAATGAACGTGCAGATCAACTAGCGAAGGAAGCTGCTACTGACGATTCATTAGACACCATATATAATAAAATTTGTAGAAGAGGAATTAAAAAACTTTTATATGAAGACCTTTTAAACCGATGGCAACTCGACTGGGACTGCAAACATAATGACACGACTTATAAATTCATACCTAACATCAAAGAATATCATAATAAATATAAATAGATAATTCCAAGTTTCCCCCTTACTCAATTTCTTACCGGACATGGCAAATTTTCAAATTATCTACATCGATTTGTAAATAAGCAAAATGATGTGTGTGCCATATGCGGACAACCAAACAGCGTCGACCATTATCTTTTTACCTATATTTCTCTTGAAACAGAACGTTTAGAAATAAAAACCATTGCTCATAGATATAACCTCAACTGGCCATGCAAACATGAAGATCTCATAAAAAATAAATAAAGTTTTTCTTCTTTTCTTCTACTAGTTAAACGCCATGAGACTATAGCAACCTACGCAACTAGGGAATAATTCTTGATTTTATTCACTTTTACTTAAAAAACTTGTTTATTTTCTTGAAAACTTCTTGTTGTCTTGTTCTTTTATTCGGTTTTCGAAAGTCCCATTATGATTATTGGATTTGCTATATTCGACATGGTTTTGAGGTTAACTCTCTTGCATTTTCTGTCGTCAATTGTTAACGACCCTTTTCTTACATTTGCTCACTTTGCTGAATTGTCAGAGGACTTGACAGATGAAAATGTTTTACTACCATATAAAGGCTTCGATGGATACGTAATTATTATAAACATTCAACATACTTTGATCACTATGCTTCATCTATGATCTTTGTGTTCAGTCAACGTGTTAATTATCTTCATAATAATCGAACACATAACTCATCACAGTCAGTTCGCTTGAAGAATTGCAAAGTCTCCTGGCCAAATAAATTGCTTCAGTGCAGAATCATGGATGTCTTACACACATTGTCTCTGACGTAGACACGTGAATTAACATAAGATATCTTGGATACATTGTCTGTACCGCAGACACGTGACTTTTATAAAAGAAGTGTGGATTATGGATATCTTGAAAACATTGTTTGTGCTGTAGACAGGTGACCTTAATTGAACCTTGTGTCCATATTCTAAACCGTTTGCTTTCTCTGTGCCTCTGCTGCAATATGTGTTTTCTCCATTTCAGAAAGGACATGACATTTGGATACAGCCTACGTGCTGTAACGATAGAGGTAAGTATAATTTTCAAATTATTATTGTATTACCTTTATTCAGTTTACTTGCAGATTCTGATGTTATCTGAATACTCGGAGACCAGACACGCTAGATCATTATCTGAGCCCATCTTGTAGTAATAATCAATGTCTACTACAAGTCTAAGGAAACTTTGCATTGATGTGATTGGATAAGAATACGCCGTTGGATTAGAAAAGCGCTGTTCAACTTGCGACTTGGCTCCATAAACTTTTGCTGGTCGACAGTCTGTGTTATCTAAACATCTGTGTGATAAGAATACATCATCCAATCAGGAAAATACTGTGCAACATGCAACTTGGCTCCACAAACNTGTAATTATTTGTTTGCAAACTTTGCTCCTCTGGAAAATTTTCTGCACATGCCCACGCTTGTTAGAGCGATTAGATTAATAATTTATTGTATATAATGCGTTTTGCATCAAAACTTATTTTTAATCGGAAATAAGATAATTTTTATTTACAGCAATTATATTTAATGTATATAATGTGTAATTTTAAAAAGAATTAATTTTACCTCTACATATACTTTAGACAAGGCACGGCAATAATATACTTGAGAGTTGTTGCGAGCATAAAAGGAAGATTTTCCCTCCGATAAATAGGAATTATACTTTTCGTAACTTCTCTGCAACAGGTTGCTTACCAGCCACAAATATATCTGCAGTATAACTAGTAAATATATATATAATATTTTCTAATACAATTGAATACAATAACTCACGAATAATAATAATAATATACTACCTTCCACGTTTAACAGTTCTTCCATTTCGTTGATTAGAAATTTTTGCTTCAAGATTTTGTCATAATTATTTAGAAAACTTACACTGCTGCTCTGCGATGGTTGAAAATTTTCTGAAAAATCAATATATATAATTAATGTATGTAAAATATAAATGCTTTGTTCAAACTGTTCAAATTTAATTACAAAATACATTCACTTTTGGGGAATTTTCTATGTTTAAACTTAAAGGAATAAAAATAAAACTGCACGCTTCATTACAATTACTTGAGAAATTTTGCTACAAGTTGAGCAAAGTAGCCATAATGTTCCTAAATGCAAGATTGAAATAATGATATTCAATGCGCTGGATTTATCATTGTATCAAAGTCTGACATAGCGTGTTAAACACGTGTTAGTTCACTTTGGAACACTGCGAAAGTGAAACCTTCTCAAAGTTAACTTATTCGAGTAGTCTTTGATATTAATTTTTAATGTGGTAAAATGTAGAACAGATTACCTGTTCCAATGCTCACACCCCTTGAAATTTTAAGATGTGTATTTACATTCTTCAACATCAATTTGTTAAGGTTTTTTTAATGTAAGAGAACAATGTAAGGTTGTCCCATTTTCTCACACTCCTCCCTTTAAGTATAGCTTAAGAAATTAGCAAAGCTTGCAAAAATATCTTGTAAAACTATACTGGTGCAAAGTCATACATGTAAAATTGGCAGGGGTTTTAGGAATACAGTAAAATAAATAAGGTACTTATCGATTCGCGGGGTGCCAGTCAATCGATGCGATCTAACTCTCTGTGTTGGGTTGATAATTGGTTCAGAAAGGATTTCCTAAATGGACGAGTAACTTCAAACACAACAGTCGTTCGCAAATGGTTCGCTGGCTCGCGCCTCCCGCTCGCGGGGCGCGAGTATTCGCCCCGGGGCTCTGGGCGGGCGACCCCCCGATCCAAGAGAAAATTATATAACATCAGGTCACGTGGGAGGCAAGTACTATGTATTGTAACTAAACTT
The DNA here is from genome assembly GCF_000671375.1 of Centruroides sculpturatus. Classification (NCBI taxonomy): domain Eukaryota; kingdom Metazoa; phylum Arthropoda; class Arachnida; order Scorpiones; family Buthidae; genus Centruroides; species Centruroides sculpturatus. Next base: position 71,865 of record NW_019385727.1, on the reverse strand, counting down.
CCAATTACAGGTCGATCGATGTCCAAGAGTGTAAATCTACCAGAAATTGGCTACGTTACATTACCGAAGAAGATCGGAACCCACTCCATCCCAATGTTAGCTCTAGCGAATTTCACTTCAACTACCGAGCCAGAAAACGGGCTACTAATGCAGCGGGGGATGTGGGGAGCATACGTACCAGTGGCGTGCCGTCATCAGAAGCGGTGGATGCGCCGCTTCCCTCGTATTTTCTAAAAAAAATAAATACATATTAGTTTTAATTATACGAAAATAATCGCGCAATATTTTATTATAACCGCATTACGTATCTTATTACAAATTTCTATACTACGCGTGAAAAAAAGATAAGATCGCTATCGTATATTCTAATATTAGTGGCGGGGTGGAAGCGCCGTACCGTCGGCATCCGAAAAGCCGGATTCGCGCGCGCGCTTTACGGAGCACCGGCGGAAGCCTAGGACCCGGGGTGGACGCTACGCGTATACCGCATCCGATTCTATCCAGGACCGGTTCCGGGCCGTTAGCCGCCCGCCCGCTAGATATTTGGCATTGACCGGTAACGGCCCCCTAGGGATTTGGCAGTCGGTGTGTATGCGCACTCCGCAACCGTCTTCGATTCCATCTGTTAGCCACTGGTAGGGAGCTATTTGACTAAGCGCGTTGTTTTAAGATTTCAAAAGTAAAGAATATTTTATATTTTTATGTACGTTTCTTTACAAAGTTGTATTTAATTATAATTTTCTTTAAAAGTATATTCATACGATTGACGAATATTTCGTACCGGGTATGTACTGTACATCCAGCACACAGTTTATTTCACCGAGTAAGTTTTTATTATTTTATTTATAATTGTAGCACTTATATCGTGGTTAGCGATTCGGAATGTAATTGTGATATTAAAAATGCATTTAGAGAATATGTAAATTTTCGACTATAAATTCGACTATCTTCTATTATCAGGACTTATTATACTGGTTAACCAGTATAATAAGTCCTGATAATAGAAGATAGTCGAATTTATAGTCGAAAATTTACACATTAATAAGGAAAGAAGGACATTGAGGCAATTTAATTAAATGCATTTAGAGAAGTCTACGGTTTTTACTGGCTTATAGAATAAACGATACGAATGGACCCTAGACCGTCGCTGACGCGCATTTGACCGATTGCCCCCGGATGTCGGCTTCCCTATCGTCAAATGTCACGGCACGCCACTGATACGTACCCATTTGGGAAATCCTCTCTGAACCAACTATTAACCTAATACACGCGAGTTAGATTGTGGCAGTCAGCCATAGTGTTATATTTTAATTTTATTTTTATTATTTAATTAATTAATTTAAGATTCTTCCCTTTCCTTTGTTTCATTCTCCTTCTGAGAATTTTGTTATCAACCCTTCTTCATCCTGGGATAGGATTAAGTATTTCTCGAATTCTGGAGAACAAAGGAATAGATGAGGTCCGGCCAGGGGACATTCGGGATGAAGATCCCGAAGAAAACAGAAGGTAAAAAAGAGAGCGCTCGTGGCCCGAAGTTAAGGCGAAGGAGAGGCAAGAAAGAGGGAAAAAGAAAAGAGACGATTTCGGTAAAAGACGTAAAGACGACGAATAATCCAAGGAAAAGGTAGAATTTTTCATATAGNTGATCACTATGCTTCATCTATGATCTTTGTGTTCAGTCAACGTGTTAATTATCTTCATAATAATCGAACACATAACTCATCACAGTCAGTTCGCTTGAAGAATTGCAAAGTCTCCTGGCCAAATAAATTGCTTCAGTGCAGAATCATGGATGTCTTACACACATTGTCTCTGACGTAGACACGTGAATTAACATAAGATATCTTGGACACATTGTTTGTGCCGCAGACACGTGACTTTTATAAAAGAAGTGTGGATTATGGATATCTTGAAAACATTGTTTGTGCTGTAGACAGGTGACCTTAATTGAACCTTGTGTCCATATTCTAAACCGTTTGCTTTCTCTGTGCCTCTGCTGCAATATGTGTTTTCTCCATTTCAGAAAGGACATGACATTTGGATACAGCCTACGTGCTGTAACGATAGAGGTAAGTATAATTTTCAAATTATTATTGTATTACCTTTATTCAGTTTACTTGCAGATTCTGATGTTATCTGAATACTCGGAGACCAGACACGCTAGATCATTATCTGAGCCCATCTTGTAGTAATAATCAATGTCTACTACAAGTCTAAGGAAACTTTGCATTGATGTGATTGGATAAGAATACGCCGTTGGATTAGAAAAGCGCTGTTCAACTTGCGACTTGGCTCCATAAACTTTTGCTGGTCGACAGTCTGTGTTATCTAAACATCTGTGTGATAAGAATACATCATCCAATCAGGAAAATACTGTGCAACATGCAACTTGGCTCCACAAACTAGTGATGGTCGACAGTCTGTGTTATCTAAACATCTGTGTGATAAGAATACATCATCCAATCAGGAAAATACTGTGCAACATGCAACTTGGCTCCACAAACTAGTGATGGTCGACAGTCTGTGTTATCTAAACATCTGTGTGATAAGAATACATCATCCAATCAGGAAAATACTGTGCAACATGCAACTTGGCTCCACAAACTAGTGATGGTCGACAGTCTGTGTTATCTAAACATCTGTCATGAACTATACATGGCTTCAACATCGATGAGCTTCGACAAAACTTACCACCAAACTAGAAAAAGTGTGCTGTAGACACTCTGCCTCATAAGAGTTCATAACACTCTGTTTGTATTACGATTAGAATACAACACGCTCAGTTTATTGTTATATATCAATAGCATAAGTTTAGTTTTAAGTTAGTTTTAGTTAATTTTCGTTCACCTCTATTTTATCTTACGTACTTTTTCTTTAATAACCTGCGTGACAAGTTGTAAGTTTATATCTATTTTGGTACACCCAACTCCTGTATAACCATTTCTATTCATTACCACGATATCGATTTGTAAAATTCATGCTGATATTGTACAACTTCTTCACTTTTGTCTCCCTACAATTTGTCAAGCGGTTTTATCATCTGTAAATTATACTTTCATATAAAAAAAATTGTATACAGTATATATTTCTCAGCTATGTATAATACGGTACTGGGAATGCACCTGCAAGGTGCCTAATATAGAATTGATGATGATGATGATGATGTAAATCATGGTCACCAAAACTGCTCCTTCTCCTCCTCGACGCATCCTGTTTGCGGGGCATATGCCGACTGCCTACGTCAATGATAACAGACGGAATGACGATTCACTTCTGTCACGCAGTCACGCAAGTCGGGGCTAACGTCCAAGGCGACACCACGCTGGTTCGACTTGCCGTAGTACACAAATTTAAACCCATCACCGTTGTCACGTGACTACTCTTCCTTCCAACGTGTTTCCTGCAGGCAGGCAATGCTCACACGACGTCGTTTAAGTACAGTATATCGGCGAGCTGGCGGTTACTCCCGGTTAATGTTCCAATTAGGAATCCCGGCTGTTTTTAACCCGGGAAATCCCGCAAATTTCTTAAAAATTCACTTTTTTCTCATTTTGTGTTAAAATTGAGGAAATTTTGCAAATAGAAAGTCATAAACTGTCAGAAATCTTTATTTAATTGATTTTATCAATTAAATAAAGATGGAAAAGAAATCACGCGTTTGATTAATAACACGATCTTGTGTTTAATACGCTCAAAAAATAGTACAATACGGTTTCAAAAAACAAATAAACAGCATTTGTATTTATTATTTTAAGCCTGCTTATTAGTTTTTTAAATTTTTGCTTATTACGGCATGTGACAGATTGTCAATGGTCAATATGTAGCCTATTTGTGGCAGGACTCGGAAAATTCTTTACTCGTCAGAAGCCGTAATATCTGGAATAATTGCGCTTACGCTGTCTTCATTTTTAACCACGCTAAGTAGCTTCGATAACTGCGTTTTTTACAGAGGCGGCGTAAGGCGCGAGCGACGCGGACCACCGCCTACGGTCTCGCGCTTCGAAGGTTTACGCATTACATAAAAGCCGTGAAGGCAACGAAAAAAATTTACTCGTCATAAAACGATAAACATATCGTGTACGTACCAAATTTGTTTTTATTTGTCTAGCAACATTTGCTGGAGTTGCGTTGCTATGGCGGGGAATCCTTGCCAGCACGAGCTGGGAATTACGTTACTTTCACGATTCTCAACGGCTAGAAACTCAATCAAAGTATCTCAGTAAAGTATCCCGTAAACAGCGGAGTTAAAACTCGAATATTAAATATTAATCCCAGGGAATTTTTCACGCTTTGCGGTTGTCATAGCTGAAATCTGCTGCCGGTTGACGCAACTAATTCTTCTGTGGCAGAAAAACATTTTTTGGTTTTATTCAGAAAATTTGTTTGTTATTTTCGAGTTCCAGCACACGCTGGGAATTAATCAAAGGCAAATTAAAGCTTACTACGAAGCCTTTATCTGACGCAAGGTGAGAAAGCGGAATCGAGGCAGCGAAGGCCTTATTATTGCAATTTGATGTCGAATGCGTCGAAAGCTTAAAAAATCAAACGGAACAACCAGACAAACTCGGTGATTGCGATTCGTTTTAAACGAAATGCTCAGTTTAGAATTTATCATATCATTACGTGTGTGGTATGAGATATTATCGAGTGTTAATATGGCAATCTGTACGAGTCCATTTAAGCATTGCTCTTGAACATTTTTGTACATTTTGTGACCGTATCAAAGAATATCGACAAACTGGATTCGAAAAATGCTTGTCTGACGCTGGTCAATTTATTGAGAAAAGCGGTTATGAACTGCCAAAAGACTAAAAACGAAAGGGTAGCCAAAAAGAAAAGGATGTTCGATGATGAAGGCAGCGATCAACCTATACAGTTCCCAAAAGCGGGTATGAAACAGATGTTTTTAACACCACCATTGATTCTATAATAAGCAATATGGATTCGAGATTTTGAAAATTTTGGTTTTCTCTACGATCTAAGCGAGTTAAAAAATATTTCAAAAGAGCAAATATTAAAAAACCGTCAAGATGTACACTCAGTCCTGCGAGTGGGTGAGAGCGGTGACTTCCAACCTTACGAATTATACGAAGAATTACAAACAACGATCCCAAATTTATCCAACTTCATTAAAGATGTGACACGGCTGCTCCAATACATAACAGAAAATAATTCGAAAGAAATTTAGACAAAAATGCACAAGTTATAAGACCTGCGCTCTCATTTGGTTTTGGGTTTATTGGTACTGTAACTCGTTATCATAATATGGAAATAAAAAACCAAGATTTTTTGGCCCAAATATTTACATTGCCGTTCGAATTTTGTTAACAATGCCGGTAAGTACTGCCTACGCCGAAAGGAGCTTTTCAAAGTTAAAACTAATAAAAAATTATTTAAGAAATACAATGGGTCAGCAAAGACTTTCAGCTTTGGCAGTTTTTTATCTATTGAAGCATACAGTAGACCCCCCTATAACGCTTAGATACGTTCCACGCTAATCGAATTTTACGTTGTAGGAATGATTAAATACATGAGCCAATCGCAGCCCGATAGGTGTGAACTTTACGGACTAAGGCTGTTCGAAAGGTTTTCTTCTATAAAATTAACCGATTCTAGACTAATTCCACATTTCCAAAACACGTATAATTTTTTGGGAATAATCTGTATAAACTACGCTATAAACAAAAAATTATAGGATTACTTACCGAGTGTGCACCATTCGACTACGCCCGTTGTTCAAAGCTTGTCTTCGTCGCGGAACAGCACACGAAACGGCGGCCGCGATATCTGATAAATAATTTTTCGCAGAAAAATAACTTGACCTTTGGAGACATCATTAATATAAATAATTTTTATGGCCGTTGAATAAGAAATGTTTCTTTCACAAGAAATGTATAAAATTAGAGCTGTATTAGACTTACGGTACCTAATTTACATACTGTAAGACGATAATAAACTCAACTTATTGCCTAAAATCTCCGTAGCGTGGCGCCACGCTAGACGGCGGAAATTATGTATTTAATTATAATAAAATTACAATAAGTTAATATATAATTATATATACAGTACCTAATTTATATATAATTTATATATAATATTGTACAGACGATAGCAAACTCAATTTAGCCGCTCTGTAGCGTGGCGCAGGGTCGGAGGAAAGTAGTTCGGCTGCTCATCCACTATTGGTCCAGATTCTATCAATCTTGTCGCGAAACGACGTTATGGGAGGTACTTTATACGAATGTTGCTACAATTTTTTTGCTACGTTATAGGAATTGTCGTTATAGGAATGCACGTTATAGGGGGGTCGACTGTAGTTAATGTCGATTTCGGTAAATTATCTTTTTTAAAGATTAAGAATTCGTTTAAAAGCGGTGCTGTTGTGAACTAAACACAGACAACAAGCCGGTAGGCCAACTCCTGTCGCAACCCAAGGATCACAAACGTCACTTTTAGAATTATCGTCGAATGCTAGGGCGTACCCCAGAGGCGACCAGCGTGAAAAATTTGCAAGGGCGGAAAGGGCTAAAGAAGCTAGTCTACCCAAATCCGAACCCGAACCCGAACTTGAAAACTAAATCCAAGTCGATCCGAATCGCTACACTCAACATTGGAAGTAGGGTTTTTCATTTCCCGGTCTTTTGCTTGTCCCGGGACTCCCGGATAAAAGTGAAGTGTTTCCCGGCATCACGGAATATAATTAATTATTTTTAAGATATAGAATAAATCTTAAAATCGTATGATATAATAACTTTTCATTTTTAAGTAACTTAGCAATCTCCAAAATAATAATAATAATGCTGTGTAAAATATGTATAAAAAATTACTTTTGAGTTACGTAGAAATTTTCACAAATAGAAAAAGTTTATTAAAGTTTGTTGGAACTGCCTTTGAATTGAATTGAAAATTTAAAGAAAAAAATGAACTTCTAAGTTAGAAGGTAATTTTCGTTATTTAAATAAAACATAATATTACTAGCAGGTGGTCCCGGCGTTGCTCGGGCAAAAGTAACGATACTAAGATAAAGATTATTACGTTACAGTCAACCTTACCCGTTTTCACAGAATGCAAGGATTGTGTCCCCTTGTTTGCAGACTAATTAGAGAATTTTTAGATGGGTCTAAAAATATGTTCGATTTCCCGCAAAAACGAAAAAAAAAAAAAACTGCATCTGCGTCTTGCACGTCGCTTTCTCTTAACAATTCCATTGTTACGTAGCATTTCCATTGTTGACACTTCCATTGTTACTTAGCACTTCCATTGTTACTTAGCACTTCCATTGTTACTTAGAACTTCCATTGTTACTTAGCACTTCCATTGTTGATGGAAGTGTTAAGCCTTAACCCTGTCCCTCTCCCCAGTGGGGAGGAATTTCGAAAAATCCCTTCTTAGTGTGCGTTTTCGTGACGTACCCTATCTGTGTACCAAATTTTACAATAAGATTTTTAAAAGCAAAGACGGTCGATATTCCGATCACTCAACTCGATTCTTATTTTACTAAAGAAAAGTGCCGCTACCGAGAATGCCCTTTTCAATTCAGTTGATGCGGGTGGAATCGTCTTTAATGCATTTAATACAGGGATGTCCAACCCGCGGCCCGAGGCAAGTTCCAATGCGGCCCAATAAACGTGTAAACAAAACCGACAAATCTTTTAATTATTTATTTATTTCAATGACATAAACCTCAAAAGTTTCGAAAAGTCGTAAACCTTTATTCATATTTTATTTTTTAATAGAAAGGAAATATTTTCAAATACTTGAAATGTGTGAATGTGGAAGGGAGTCGTGACTCAAAGGATTATAGCCCCAAATTCGGGGAAAGAAGAGAAAGTCCAAAAGATAAAAAGAAGTGAGAAAGGTTGGAAAATTAAGGATAAATATTTGCGTAACAGAAGGTCTATTTAACTTTTCTCACTTTTTTATTTTTTGACCTTTGTCTCCTTTCCCCAAATTTGGGTCTATAATCCTTTGAATCCCAACTCCAGCTTTATTTAATATTCCTTTCGGCGTTGCCAGGTTTGGCTACTTTGCATCAAATTTGCCTACCCCGTTTTTAGTTTGTCTACAAACATCGCTAAACCCGATATACTGTATATTCGAAATTTCGTTAAATTAAGGAAGCTTAAGGAAGTATGCAGCAAAAATTGAAATGTTATTTTCTACAACTTATGTATGTGAATAGTTTTTCCACAATGAATTTAGTAAAAATTAAAACGATAAACCGGCTAAGAGACACATCGAAACTAATTTAAAGCTAGCGGTGACGTGACTAATATTAAGCCAAGTATTTCCGATATATTACGTTTACATCAGTTCCAGAAGCTAAATTAAGTATACCTATGCTTATTTATAGTTGTATATGAATAACTAACTGTGACTTACCGACATTTTTCTGCTTCTTTTCTCACGTATGCGGCCCGCTTCGGTTCAAAAGTTTCGAAATGCGGGCCCTTACATAGAAAAAGGTTCTAGTCTATGTAAATTTTTTCGGCTCCATTGGGGACTTGCTTCAGATCTTTTCTTTTTTCTATGGATGTAAACCTGAAGCGAATTCTGAATAGAGCCAAAAATCTTTCCTCAGACTAGAATTTATCTAATTAATGTTTTTAATATTGCTACTGCTTTTGGTCCAAAGGACTTGACTTTCTGAACAGATTCTCATTGTGATCGCACTTGTTTTACAGTTGAAGGAGAATTATTTGTAACTCTGCTTTTTAACAGAGATTTAATATTTTCAAACTATATATTAATTTAACATCTATCCGAAGCTTTACAAGAACTTTAATATTAATGGTATCGGGAATAAACTAACCTTCGTCTTTCTTTCTTTTTATGTTGAGTAAGTAATTGCCGATTTGCAGTAAGAGGACGTTATTATCTCCTTCGTACGTGCAGTTGACATCATTATCGTTCCGTAGTATTCCTAGACCGGAAGCTTAAATAAAAATATACGTACAGTACATATATAAATACAAACTTACATTTTGTATTTACAAAGAAATGAATTGAAATACGGACACTCGAGACACCTTTGTATGCAGCAAAAACAATTTAATTACCAAAGATATTAGTAAGTAAATTGTTGTTGTTACATACAAAGTTGTCTGGAGTGTCTGAATATGCACAGTTGAAATTAATGAAAATAAAATAGTCTTAAAATGTTAATTCTAATTTTAACGTTCAAGGGTAATATGTATAATTTTCACTGTTACAGATTAATATATAGTTTAATTATAAATTAATATAATGAAATTATATGTCTAATTATATTAACGTTAAACTTATGTAAGTTTTAGATTAAGCTATCCTCCTTAAATTCCACTCTGACCCCTTCTCCATATATGTCTGAATTATTAATTTATTAAATTCTAATCAGTTACGTTAAAGATAGCAACTCACTGTAGGTGTAAGTGTCTGTCTGTCTGTCTGTTAATTAATTTCAATGTTTTAAAATAGTCTAGCAGTTATAGTTATTAATTGAGACAAAGTCAATAGCTTCTTTAATTGAAGTCCATCCGTGTTAATAATCATTTAGCTTTAACAGAGTAAAACCTCACCGATAAGTTTCTTAATCCGTTCACAAACATTAAAAGTAGGCAATTAATTAAAATTTAATGGTTCGTACGTAATTGTGAGATTAGCAGCGGGTCGGGACTTAATCTCTGCCTGATCACTTAATCCGCACAGGCTGGTAAAGCCCGATCTCGGAGTCGTTGAATGGCTAGGAGGGCAAATCGAGTGGGGAGGAGGTGAGGAAGCTGACAGGTGTCCTTAAATGACAGGAAATATGTTCAACAAAATAACAAACATTTATTGAATGGCTAAGTTAGGATACATAAGGCGATAACAATATATAGGTTAAATGCGGTTAGATACAACTAAGAATAAATGCGGATAACATAAATACGCCTATGGCGATTATACAATTTATCCCTTCTCTAAAGGGTTTACTCTAACGACTAGTCCTATATGCGTAGAGAGAGAGAGAGAGAGAGAGAGTTCGCAGATTCAAAATAATTACCTCAAAGTGCTATATGTGGCAATAACAGTTCTTTATGCCAGAGTTGGGCGTGGTCGATGTCTTCTACTGATGCGGGAGACGTGGAATCAATATTACCTATGTGTGCGAACTCCCCGAGCTTCCGGTGGTCTGCACCTTTTATGTCATTCGCGTGGGAAACTGGCACGTGGTTGACTTTTGTTGACGATGACGGTGCATTCTTCACACCTAAGTGTCAACTTTCACATCTAATTGTTATCACAATCGGTGACCTCCGATCTAGTTCAAATTCTCCGGGTTTTTTCCGAAGATCTTTACACTTGATATAAAATTTGGATTTTTTTAAGAGCCCCATAAAAATCCGCGGGCTGACATAATCATAGTCGAGTGGTCAAAGTGTAATTTGTTACTATTTGCATCTAATGACAATTTAAGAATTGTATCGTAATGTAGACGTAGCAATTATCAAAGTTTATTTAACAGTGAAGAGATTAAACAGAATTAAGCTATTTCATCTGTATTGTATTTTAGTTTTAAAATTTAACTAGATGCATAAAATCATTTTATTTAGAATTTAATCATAGTTTTGAATTCAATGTTAATGGCATTAAATTAATTTTAATTATTGGATTTTAACGGGAATAATTCTTTTTGAATATATTTTCATTGATAATACAGTGGTACCTCGGTATACTGCTTTAGAATAAGTCCAATTCGGAATACGTCCTGTTTGGACGAAACAAATTTTGCTCGGTATGGCCGCGTTTCTTTATGCAGCGCTCGAGAAGCGCTTTACAGCGAACCTTCTGAAACCCGTTTCTAAATGCAGCGCTGCAATGTAGCGAACCGTTTCTAAACGTTTGCTGCAAGAGGGCGCTGCAGCGAAGATAAAGCAGCTTTTACGTCCGCTACACGTGTAAAGCAAAATGGACGCTTGTGTGTATAATACGATATTATGCTGTAAAAATAAAAAAGTCGAAGTGACTGTTGATAAAAATATTATGGAAAGATTAAGAAGGATTAAATTTTATGAAATGACTCTGAAAGTTATCTAAAGAATAAGAAAATACTATATTTTAAATATAATTATATATCTTTTATCTCTTTACTTTGTTCACATTTATGGAAAGATAAATGCTCGATTCTTTATATCTCTTTATTTAAATATTGTAGTTCTTTAACTAAAGCACTATTTTCGGCTGTAACTGGAATTAAAGGATATATTATGACGTCCGTGTTTCGCTCGAGCGGAAAGCGTTTCTAAACTATGATGCAGCGACGTGTAGCGATAGCTGCTCGTGACGTCATATACGCTGCACTCTCGCTGCATAAAAAAACGCAGCCTATACGACTTAGTTTATATGCGCCATCTATGAACAAGTAGCACTATCGGTGTACTAGACCAGACTAGATGTTCGCTGTTCCACGGTTTATAACTTTGTTAAATTTTTTCTGATTTTAATTTTTAAGTAAAATTTTATTATTTTTATTAATCATGAATTGGAAAAGGCAAATGAAAAGCAACAGAAAACTAAAAAAAATTACTAGAATCACAACGAAACTGAAAAAAGAGATTGTTGAGAAATACGAAGGTGGCACGCGTGTTCGAGATTTAACTGTTGCATACCGTATTTTGAGAACGACGATATGGACAATCGTAAAAAATAAAGACATTATTAAATCTGCTAACGTTGCGAAACGGGTTAAATCAATTTCTAATCAGAGATCGAAGATATTAGATCATGTCGAGAAATTGCTTTTGCTTTGGATAACTGAAAAACAGTGTGCTGGCGACAGCGTATCGGAAGCAATTATTTGCGAGAAAGCTAAAAAGATACACGCTGATCTCGTGAAAAATAAGCAGGAACTAGCCAGGAAAGCGAGGTGTTTAAAGCCAGCATTTTTTTTACATGAGAACGGATTAATCATTTTTACATTACTTCTTATGGGAAAGGTTGGTTTGGTATACGTCCTATTCGGTATAAGTTCAAACACCAGGAACGGATTAAGGTTGTATACCGAGGTTCCACTGTATTTTTCTTTTAGGTTAAGCTGTTTAAGGATCTTGAAAGTTAATGTTTCTGTGAGATACCCATTTACAATAATATAAAAAATAGTCCAGAATTTATTTGCTTAATGAGGTAATCAGTTTGTATTTAAAATATATACATTTTTAAACGAAATTGTAAATAATTTACACAATTAATTTAAAATAAACAATGGAACAAAGCCACTTCCAGGCTGTAAGAAGTGTTTTAGTATTAGGTTCATCAGTTAAAACGTTCAAAAGGAACAATTTTTTCTGCTAAATTTAGCTCACTAATGTAAGAAAGTTTCCGCCGAGGGGCTGACCAAGTCGACTGGTCTAAGCCTTCCGAACAAGTACTTCGAACGCTAGCAGCTAGTAAAGGAAACTTAAAGAAACTAAAGAATTGATCGGAAAAGTAATAGATCTCTTTGACCTATAAGTTATGTGACGCACTGGGTAGGGCCCCCTTTTCTAGGAGAGGGAACCCCGCTGACTGTTATGGTGAGCTAGTCTCTCATTGGTATAGAACTCTACGTGCAGCACTGGCTGCACCTAAACGTACGTCCATGTAAGAGGTTTGGACTTGAGAGCGAGGGAGGCGATAAAGGTTGGTGATCCCTCTCGGTTACACTGGAACCAGAGCCAGAGCTAGAGCCCGAGCATTCATCTCAGGTTCGAACTAAAAGAGTCCAGGACACTCAGTGGCTGCTGAGTATCAGACCAAGCCCATGATTAAGACATAGTCCCTTTGTATTCTGTAGTGCCACTTGGCGGAGCAGAGGCAAATTACGTAGAGTTTGTTATATGAGGCTTCAGACCATTCGATGACAAACTGGCAGGAGAGCTGGACGCAAAGTACGGTAGGCAGCTATGCCTTCATGCCTGAAGTTAGCCGAACTCCAGTAAGTTGTGATTGGTTAGTGACCCAAATGCTGCCTGAACACGGGCGGTTTCCTCACTTCAAGTCCAAGTTTAGACAAGGAGATGGTTGCTGCTCCTGTGGGTGTTCTCGCGGAGACGTGAAGCACTACGCATTTGATTGTGCTCTTACTGAAGACGTCCGCAGGACTGTCAACGACATCGACTGGTTCCAGCTTCCCAAGCAAGTACTTCGAACCCTAGCAGCGAGCAAAGTGAACCTATTGAAACTAAAGGAATTGATGGGAATTGTAATAGTCTTTTTGACCTATAAGCCCAAGTGTCTCACTGGGCTGGGCTCCCTTTCTAGAAAAAAGGATACTGCTGACCATTCAAGCGACGCGTCGCTTGAATGGTCAGCGGGACGTCGGGACTCGGGACGTCGCGGGTCCATTCGGGACGTCGCGACGTCCCGAGTGGACGATCAGCTGATTGGACATATCGAAGCTTTCAGCCCCATCGTCTTAAATGACCAGGCATGAGCTAGCCTCTCTTTGGTAGAGGACTCAAGCCACTGCACCAAAACTGTATTACAAAATAAGAGGATTGGACTCGAGAGCGAAGAAAGCAAGGAAGGCTAATTCCTACTGAGTTGTGTGACAGACCCCGAGTATTTATCTCATTCCGGTGTTATAGTTTAGACACCGCAGTGATTATTCAGTTCCTGCAGCCAATGATTAAAATACAATGTCTTTGTGTCTGTATAGTGCCACTTGGCAGAGAGCAGAGACTTAAACTTGGAGTTTTGATATGAGGCTTCAGACCATTCAAAGCGATGGAAGGAAGGTCTTTCAAGACCGACGAAGAGGTGAAGCAGGCAGTCTACGAGTGGCTACTCTCATAACCAAAAATAACTTTCTTCTAGGAATATTCATGAACTTTCAAAGCGCTGGAACACTTGTACACACGCCACAAACACTATGTAGAAAAATGTCTTAAATGTACACCTTTTACATTCAATAAATGTGAAGATTAAAACATTACAAACAGTATTAATTTTTCATTTGACTCGCCTCGTATACGAAAAACATATGACTACCAATATACAGTATATATACAGTAGACCCCCCCTATAACGCTTAGATACGTTCCACGCTAACCGAAAATTACGTTGTAGGAATGATTAAATACATAAGCCAATCGCAGCCCGATAGGTGGGAACTTTACGGACTAAGGCTGTTCGAAAGGTTTTCTTCTATAAAATTAACCGATTGTAGACTAATTCGACTCAACATTTCCAAAATACGTATAATTTTTTGGGAATAATCTGTATAAACTATGCTATAAACAAAAAATTATAGGATTACTTACCGAGTGTGTACCGTTCGACTACGCCGTTGCTTAAAGCTGGTTTTCATCGCGGAACAGCACACGAAACAACGGCCGCAATTTCTGATAACGAATTTTTGGCAGAAAAATAACTTGACCTTTGGAGACATCATTAATATAAATAATTTTTATGG
>NW_019385727.1:10348-57356 GCF_000671375.1 Centruroides sculpturatus | reverse complement strand
AAGTTGAAGTTACATCCTTCTAACAGGAAAAGTAACTTTCGTTATCATGGAATTATAACAAAACCTGCCAATTCAATATAAATGGAAAAAAAATATTATATGGAATTGAACGAAAATGAAAATTTGCTTGATAATTCAACTACGCTTGTTGGAGAACAATAAAAACACTACACTCAACAAGCCACCAATAAAACTCAACTGCCTAACCTATAACCAAAGTCTCCTTTTAATTTGTTTTTTTAAAAAAAGCGCTTGACAAACTTGCCCCGCATGCCGAAGTTGCCCCGATCTCCCCTATTTGTATACGTACCAGACGGAAAAACAAAAATATCGCGTATCCACAAGCGCTCCAATAAATAAATAGAATTGAAACGACACTTTGAAATGTTTTCCGCATGAAAATGAATAATAATAATAATAAGTTTCAATAAAAATGATAAAATGTAAATTGAATTTTATCATAATGAGTTTGCTTGAATTTCCTTTCTTCTGAGATCGCAGCAATGCGCGACGAGTACGCTAGTAAACCAATAAAATTACAGTAGCTTGTTTTAGACTTTTTTCGTGACTTTAGCTATATTTAAAACAATATTGTCGTTACCAAACTAAAAACAATCAACATTTTATATCCAGAAATCTAAAAGTTGTACTTACAATCAATGCGCAGACTTTCTATTATCTCACACCATGCCTGCACTCTTTTATCCTTTCTTCGATAAAACGAATAATTAAAATCCCACAGGCATTAGTGAGACTGAATTAGCTGGATTAATCTTGATTCTGTTAAACTATCCATCATCTTGCTTTCCGCCATTATTTTCTAACTACAGTATTTTCAATGTTGCTACCCTATGATGTGCAAATAGGCGTTTGCTGATTGGGTGCGCGTTTACAACAGGCACGAGTAGAACAAACTTTTTGTTTCTAGTTGTGGTTGCTGTCACGGCGGTTTTCGCAGGGGGTTTACTAGTTAATGAGAACAGCCGTCGCAGTTGCAGTTGCCTGCGCGGCTGGAAATCGCATGGTGTGATCACTTTAGAAGCAGCCTGACAGGACATTCCCAACAGCAAGCTCAGAACTTCTTTTGTTCACTGCTCTAGCACGCAGAGGCCATTATCTCTCTTAATGGTGGCTTCGTAAGGTACCTAATTATATGCCGGTACGGCTCTGTACTTGCACAAAATTCAGTTCTGTATTCATTATCATAATGTAAATATACTCGTTTTCTACTAATAATTAACGAAATGTACCTGACTTTGATATTCTAGAAGCGATGTTTCTTGAGACGGTCCAAATTGCTTCCTGACAGCCGAAAATCTGATGGAAATAGCCATGCACTTTTGTAAATTTTTCGTACACATCTGAGAGATGAAAACTCTGCCAAAGGATATCGATCCAAATAATTCACCCATTTCGGTTTTCTTATTCTGAAAAATTACAATATGTAATTATTTTAAAAATATAATTATATTAATATACGTTTAATACAAATTGTGGTTGTGGAAGTAACAACAGATAGCCATAGTGAGGGTAGGAAGAATTTGAACTATCAGTTGGATGTCCTGTGATGAGATGTGTAAACATAGAGAAATTGTAATAAGCAAACTTGTACAGTTTTATAATGTATAAGGTATTTTTATTAATGTTCAATTTAAAAATATAAGTTTCAGAATGGCGGGTGCCCTGCAGAAAGGGTTTACGATTTGGTTTCATTTGTATACAATAACGTGACACATAGGCGATCTGCTGAGGGAATGCCTCCCGGAAGGCCTTTTATAGGAAACCTATTTAGGTGTTGCTAGCATGAAGAAAATCAGGAATACTTCATGTGGCTAGGTGTGAACCCACAACCAACTACTAATGTTCAGTGGTTTTATCAACTCGGTCACTGAGAGGAAAATCCCTACGAAGAACACCGATAGTAATAAGACAGGAGAGCACGTTGATGTCCCATTTTCTTTGATATCGTGTCAAGTTCCTTTGAATATCGATGGAATTATTTTTGTTCAATCAAAGATTCTAAGAAAATAACCGATTTAGCAGATTCTTACATGAGATGTAAGAAATGACGTTTAAAACCTGTACCCCTCGATGTGGGTCCCTCACCACGGACAGGAATCCACATCGTTTAGTAACTCTTCTTTACCATTCCTGGGATCTGAACGCCCACCCACATGTTTGCCATGCGTGGTGTCCCGTATGCCGAAAAGGGGAATCCTGGTAGTTGAGGGGCAACATAACGTCCCCAACACATTTTGGCCCCTGCTTCAAATAAACGGGAGGCTCAAATCAGGCTCCATTTGTATCAATCGGCTGGTCGCTGAGTCATTCTTGACCTCGGCCTGGAGTTAACTGATCAATGCAGACCGGGCAGACAGATCAGACAAGATGTGCTCTTCTTGACTGCATTGTAAGGGTATAGTTCAGGGGTGGCCAACAGTTTTTGCCCCCGGGCCGAATTGGAAAGAGAACTTTTTCCACGGGCCAAACCAAGGCTGCCCTAGGAAGATTTTGAGCTGCTGCAAAATCTCATTGTGGTGTCACCTCGTAGAGACTGAATTGTAGATAGAGATTACTGGTACATTTTTTACATTATCATGCTTTATCAACACTCTACGCTGTACTTACGAGATTTGTAGTGGAGGGTTAACTCTAAACGCACAGTGAGTTGTTGACTTTTTTTTTTAGACATCAGGATTTTTCATCGAGCTATTCGGACTTCAGTACCTAATATTGAAAGATTGATCGCGGGCCGCATAAATTCATTAGACGGGCCGGATCCGGCCCGCGGGACGTATGTGGGCCATGTCTGGTATAGCTCCTGGGAAACCCTGGTTTCATGGTCTATGGGAGTTATCCATGTGATGTTGTCATCCCCTTGTTGGACCCCATGGAGGGTGGTGTCACTGGGAGCTGAATAATTAACTTTTAATCATGGATTCCAAAAATGTAAAACATCTTGGCGTGTCAACAACAACAACGATAAGTGAAAAGATCTCCAGTCAATCAATGTACTTAGTAGTGCATGCAACTGGAGAAAAAAGACCTTGTCTAAGTCTTCTCTTTTCCTGATTAAAAAATTATTTGAATCGACCATCGGGCATTTGAAAAAAATTCCAAAAATCGAGGTCAGGGGACCTACTGGTAGAAACAGCCTCTCCTCAACAAACAACAAAGCTTTTGGCAATGAAAACTCTTGAGATATGTAAGTTTCAGTCACATCACACGGAAGTTTAAACTCATCACGTGGTGTGATATCTAAGATCGACCTGATGTCTAAAGACAAATCAGCTATTCAGATTGGTCTTTCAGATTAAAGTGTTGCTACTGTCCGACGCATCTCCATTTGTCGAGACCGCAAGTTAATACCACTAAACATCTAATTCTCACGTTCGACAAGCCGACATTGCCATCCTTCGTTACAGCAGGATACCTGCGCTGCCCAGTTCGTCCATATATTCCAAATCCTCTGAGTTGCTTTAAATACCAGCGGTTTGGACATTCACAAACATCCTGCCGAGGCAAAAGCTTATGTGCACAGTGTGGAACTGAAGGTCACGACAATACCAAATATAAAAGTATTCCATGCTGTATGAACTGCAAAGATATCCATCCTGCCTACTCCCGGAAATGCTCTGCATGGCAAAGAGAAAAAGAAATTCAACGGGTAAAAACTGTGAACAACATACCATATCCAGAGTCTTGTCGCATGGTCACTCCAAGGGCACCATTGAAACAAAAGACATTTGCTGCTGTGTTGAAATCTACAAAGACATATGAGGTTGCCAACATCTCTGAGGAAATGGTCAATATTCCTGATATTAATGGTGCAGTTAAAGCTGTCACTTCCAATATCATTCAGACAGCTGAAAAAACGAAGGGGAAAACATCAACCACATATCCAAAACATTCGAAATCATGGTGGAACCAAAATTGCGAGCCAGCATACAAACAACAAAAGAAAGCATGTAACATTTTCAGAAAATAGCAATTTGATTGCTTTTCAAAAACCAAAGGCAAATGCTAGAAGATTAAGGAGACAAACCAAAGAGATTCTTGGAGGAAGTATGTTTCTAGCATAACATCTTCTTCCAGCTCAAAAGCAGTCTGGGATAAAATTCATAAAATTAATGGGAAATATGCTTTTCAGTTTCTGTCCATGCTGAAAAATAATGGCACAATAATCAGTGACATACAGGGTATTGCTGATTTGTTGGGTGAAGCGTTTTCCTCTTTATACAGCAATATAATGTATACAAGGAATTTTCAGGCTTATAAAGCCCAAAGTGAAAAAAAATATTTAAACTTTCATTCCTCAACTAAAGAGGAATATAATGTGCCATTCAACAGCACAGAACTACATACAGCGATCTCTTGATTGGAGAATACTGCTGTAGGTTCCAGATAAAATCCACTACAACATGATTAAAAATCTTTCTGACAATTCCCTTAGTAACCTTCTGAATCTGTTTAACAGAATATGAACAGAACATACTTTTCCCAACTCTTGGAGGTTATCTATCATTATTCCCATCCCTAAACCAGACAAAGATCGCAAGAATACCTGTAATTACAGACCAATCTCTCTGACAAGTTGTCACTGTAAACTGTTTGAGAGAATGGTAAACAGACATCTGATTTTTCTCTTAGGGGAAAAGGATTACTTTTCATTACATCAAAGTGGATTTCGTAGAAACAAAAGTACCACGGATAATTTAATAAACCTTGAAACATCTATACGCGAAGCGTTTGTTAGATGACAGCACTTAGTGTCTGTGTTTTTCGATATAGAGAAAGCCTATGATCGCTGCTGGCGATATGGGATACTCCGTGATCTGCAACAATTCGGATTGTGGGGTAATTTACCAATTTTTACAAAAAAAACTTTCTGCAGAATCGAAGATTCCAAGTTAGGATGGGCATCACTTTATCTAGGCCTTTCACCAAGAAGAAGGTGTTCCTCAAGGTTCTATTTTGAGAGTAAATCTGTTCCTAATTGAAATTAACAGCATAGCAAACTGTCTCCCACCTAGTGTCAAACATACTCTGTATGTGGATGACTTCCAGACCTCCTGCCAGTCTCGTAACATGAGTCTTATTGAGAAACAACTGCAAACCTCTGTAAATCGTACACTCGATTGGTCCAAGACCAATGGTTTAAGTTTTAGCACGAAGACCTCATGCATCCACTTTTACCGAAGGCGTGGTTTGCATCTGGATCCTGAAATTCACCTAAATGGGGTTAAAATCCCAATGGTCAAGGAAGCTAAGTTTTTGGGTTTTGTGTTTGACCAGAAATTGACCTTTTTGCCACACTTGCACAATTTGAAGAGTACATGTCTGAAGTCTCTGAACTTTTTAAAGGTACTATGCTGCTCATCCTGGGGAGCAGACAAATGTTCTATGCTCAGGATTTATAGGGCCCTTGTCCACTCAAAGCTATATTATGAATGCATTGTGTAGGGTTCTGCACGCGAATCTACTCTGCGAATGCTGGATCCAATTTGCCATCAAGCATTGCGTTTGTGCATTTCGAACTTCTCCTGTTCAAAGCCTGTATGTGGATGCTTATGAGCCACCACTATCTCTCAGGAGAGAACAGTTGTCACTCTTTTACCACATTAAAACGAAATCTCAGACTAAACCTTCAGTTGATTGTACAGTATCAGCTGAGTATCTCAGCTGAAAAGGTTAGGTTATTTGCAGCTCGCCCAAGTAGTGTCCCTCAGCGGCTAGTTTGCCAAGCGGTCAAGGTGGCAACCTACTGCTCTGGGGGACCCGGGCTCGAATCCAAACGGGTCGAAAAATCCTCAGGAGTTTTTCGGTGGGGTGGTCCGTTTGGATATGTCAGGCTCCGCCCCTCACCACCTGGCAGCCCCATTGTGGGCTTGGCCGAACCCATAATGGGCTTGCAAGAAGAGGCCCTCTTAGTGGCCACAGGGCGGAAAAAGTTAAAATAAAAAGTAGTGTTCCTGCATGTGTCATAAGAATGGAGAATGTAAGCAAAACGCTTGACCTGGACATAGGCAACATCTCACAATCTGAGGTTGATAGTATATCACCTTGGTCAACTCCTGTGATAAATGTCAACCTTAGCTTAAAACAGTTTCCTGAGGTATTTATTCCAGATTACGTTTACAGACAGCACTTTGCAAAAATTCAACATCGTGACAGGAATTTAATTCATATATAGATCTGAATCAGATGATTACGTTGGCTCAGCCTTTGCCTGCCGGGATGAAATCGTGACAGAACAAATCGCACTGAATTTTTCCATTTTTACTGCATAGCTGCAAGCTATTTATTTAGCCTTAAAATATGTAACCAGAAAAGATCATCGTTGCTGCGTGGTTTACACTGACCCAGTTAATTAGTGCACTTTAGGCGTTGATCTCGTGTGAACCTAGTTCTCACTCCATAGTGATTAAAATTCGGAAACTAATTTGCCATCTTTTTGCGAGTAATTTCTCTCTAAAATTCTGTTGGGTCCCAGGTGAAGGAGGTGACTTAAATCTGGTTGTTAAAAAACGACTTTCGGAGAGATGGCAAAGCAGGTGGAATGCACAAGTCCACAATAAACTACACGAGATCAAACCACTGATAGAAAATTGGACACATAACGCAGTGTATGAAAGGAGGTCTGAGGTTATCTTTACTCGTTTGAGAATTGGACATACTCCATTGACTCATCAATACCTTTTGAAGGGTGATGACCAGCCAGTATTCCCATATTGTAACTGTACTGTAAGTGTTAAGTACATACTATGCAACTGCATTGCCTCTGAGAGGATTCGTAGACAGCATTACAGATTTAATTATTTATTTTTTATTTATATATTATANTAACAAGAAATCACCGGGTCATGACAACATCACTCCAGAATTGGCAAAAATCCTCTGGAGTCTTATTCCTTTGCAGCTCTCCCAGCTTTACAATGCCTGCCTCAGGCATGGCATCTTTCCTCAGACCTGGAAACTAGCCAGGATCGTCCCTGTTCCCAAGCCTGGGAACACTTCTGAAAGCAGGCCTATCTCTCTCTTGCCAGTTCTTGGCAAAATCCTTGAAAAGCTGGTAAACAATAGGTTAATGTGGCACCTAGAGTCCAATAACATTCTCCATGACTCTCAGTTTGGCTTTCGGCCACAGAGGTCAACTGCTGATGCCATCAATAAAGCTGTCAACTCGGTAAACCATCTTCTTGAAGATTATAATTATGTTCTGGCCATCAGCCTGGACATCGTCAAGGCGTTTGACAGTGCCTGGTGGCCAATGATCCTTCAAAACCTCAGAAATATGAACTGCCCGGCAAATATATATAATCTACTACGTGATTATTTAAAAGACAGAACGGCTACTCTTCAATGTGGAGGACACATCATTCGACGGAAACTCGTCCGCGGCTGCCCTCAGGGTTCCGTTTGCGGACCGATTCTTTGGAATGTGATTTTTAATGACTTTCTTGTTCAGGACTTTGGACAGCATGGCACTGTGGCCTATGCCGACGATGCCCTGGTCCTTCTTGGGGGCAGCTCTAGAGCAGCCTTAGAAAAGAATGGCAATAATGTTCTGGACAAAATACTAAAATGGGGGAAAGAATACAAACTAGAATTTAATGCCCGAAAAACCAAGTGCGTTGTGTTCAATAAACCCGGAAACAGAAATCTCTATTTGCGTGTTCCCACAATTAAAATGGCTGGACAAACAATTCCTGTAGATAAGAACATTAAGTACTTGGATGTGGTTCTGGATCACAGGCTGCTGTGGAATGCCCATACTGAGTGTATCACCTCACGGACTGGCAGGATTTTTCATACCTTTGCTGTCATCGCAAGGCAACGTTGGGGATTGAACTCGGAAGCCATGGATACCATATACAACCAGATTTTTGTCCTAATCATCACATATGCCTGCAGCAGCTGGGGGTGGGCTGTCCGCAAGGTGCACATCAAGCGCAAACTTATTGCTGCACAAAGAACTGCCTTAATGCATATTACCAAAGCTTACTCCACAACCCCAAACCCTTCTCTTCAAATCCTTGCGAGGAAGGCACCTATTGACAGTTACATCCGACTACAAGAGAAAATCTGGCAGTTAAAGTGGGGCAACNGAATTGAACGAAAATGAAAATTTGCTTGATAATTCAACTACGCTTGTTGGAGAACAATAAAAACACTACACTCAACAAGCCACCAATAAAACTCAACTGCCTAACCTATAACCAAAGTCTCCTTTTAATTTGTTTTTTTAAAAAAAGCGCTTGACAAACTTGCCCCGCATGCCGAAGTTGCCCCGATCTCCCCTATTTGTATACGTACCAGACGGAAAAACAAAAATATCGCGTATCCACAAGCGCTCCAATAAATAAATAGAATTGAAACGACACTTTGAAATGTTTTCCGCATGAAAATGAATAATAATAATAATAAGTTTCAATAAAAATGATAAAATGTAAATTGAATTTTATCATAATGAGTTTGCTTGAATTTCCTTTCTTCTGAGATCGCAGCAATGCGCGACGAGTACGCTAGTAAACCAATAAAATTACAGTAGCTTGTTTTAGACTTTTTTCGTGACTTTAGCTATATTTAAAACAATATTGTCGTTACCAAACTAAAAACAATCAACATTTTATATCCAGAAATCTAAAAGTTGTACTTACAATCAATGCGCAGACTTTCTATTATCTCACACCATGCCTGCACTCTTTTATCCTTTCTTCGATAAAACGAATAATTAAAATCCCACAGGCATTAGTGAGACTGAATTAGCTGGATTAATCTTGATTCTGTTAAACTATCCATCATCTTGCTTTCCGCCATTATTTTCTAACTACAGTATTTTCAATGTTGCTACCCTATGATGTGCAAATAGGCGTTTGCTGATTGGGTGCGCGTTTACAACAGGCACGAGTAGAACAAACTTTTTGTTTCTAGTTGTGGTTGCTGTCACGGCGGTTTTCGCAGGGGGTTTACTAGTTAATGAGAACAGCCGTCGCAGTTGCAGTTGCCTGCGCGGCTGGAAATCGCATGGTGTGATCACTTTAGAAGCAGCCTGACAGGACATTCCCAACAGCAAGCTCAGAACTTCTTTTGTTCACTGCTCTAGCACGCAGAGGCCATTATCTCTCTTAATGGTGGCTTCGTAAGGTACCTAATTATATGCCGGTACGGCTCTGTACTTGCACAAAATTCAGTTCTGTATTCATTATCATAATGTAAATATACTCGTTTTCTACTAATAATTAACGAAATGTACCTGACTTTGATATTCTAGAAGCGATGTTTCTTGAGACGGTCCAAATTGCTTCCTGACAGCCGAAAATCTGATGGAAATAGCCATGCACTTTTGTAAATTTTTCGTACACATCTGAGAGATGAAAACTCTGCCAAAGGATATCGATCCAAATAATTCACCCATTTCGGTTTTCTTATTCTGAAAAATTACAATATGTAATTATTTTAAAAATATAATTATATTAATATACGTTTAATACAAATTGTGGTTGTGGAAGTAACAACAGATAGCCATAGTGAGGGTAGGAAGAATTTGAACTATCAGTTGGATGTCCTGTGATGAGATGTGTAAACATAGAGAAATTGTAATAAGCAAACTTGTACAGTTTTATAATGTATAAGGTATTTTTATTAATGTTCAATTTAAAAATATAAGTTTCAGAATGGCGGGTGCCCTGCAGAAAGGGTTTACGATTTGGTTTCATTTGTATACAATAACGTGACACATAGGCGATCTGCTGAGGGAATGCCTCCCGGAAGGCCTTTTATAGGAAACCTATTTAGGTGTTGCTAGCATGAAGAAAATCAGGAATACTTCATGTGGCTAGGTGTGAACCCACAACCAACTACTAATGTTCAGTGGTTTTATCAACTCGGTCACTGAGAGGAAAATCCCTACGAAGAACACCGATAGTAATAAGACAGGAGAGCACGTTGATGTCCCATTTTCTTTGATATCGTGTCAAGTTCCTTTGAATATCGATGGAATTATTTTTGTTCAATCAAAGATTCTAAGAAAATAACCGATTTAGCAGATTCTTACATGAGATGTAAGAAATGACGTTTAAAACCTGTACCCCTCGATGTGGGTCCCTCACCACGGACAGGAATCCACATCGTTTAGTAACTCTTCTTTACCATTCCTGGGATCTGAACGCCCACCCACATGTTTGCCATGCGTGGTGTCCCGTATGCCGAAAAGGGGAATCCTGGTAGTTGAGGGGCAACATAACGTCCCCAACACATTTTGGCCCCTGCTTCAAATAAACGGGAGGCTCAAATCAGGCTCCATTTGTATCAATCGGCTGGTCGCTGAGTCATTCTTGACCTCGGCCTGGAGTTAACTGATCAATGCAGACCGGGCAGACAGATCAGACAAGATGTGCTCTTCTTGACTGCATTGTAAGGGTATAGTTCAGGGGTGGCCAACAGTTTTTGCCCCCGGGCCGAATTGGAAAGAGAACTTTTTCCACGGGCCAAACCAAGGCTGCCCTAGGAAGATTTTGAGCTGCTGCAAAATCTCATTGTGGTGTCACCTCGTAGAGACTGAATTGTAGATAGAGATTACTGGTACATTTTTTACATTATCATGCTTTATCAACACTCTACGCTGTACTTACGAGATTTGTAGTGGAGGGTTAACTCTAAACGCACAGTGAGTTGTTGACTTTTTTTTTTAGACATCAGGATTTTTCATCGAGCTATTCGGACTTCAGTACCTAATATTGAAAGATTGATCGCGGGCCGCATAAATTCATTAGACGGGCCGGATCCGGCCCGCGGGACGTATGTGGGCCATGTCTGGTATAGCTCCTGGGAAACCCTGGTTTCATGGTCTATGGGAGTTATCCATGTGATGTTGTCATCCCCTTGTTGGACCCCATGGAGGGTGGTGTCACTGGGAGCTGAATAATTAACTTTTAATCATGGATTCCAAAAATGTAAAACATCTTGGCGTGTCAACAACAACAACGATAAGTGAAAAGATCTCCAGTCAATCAATGTACTTAGTAGTGCATGCAACTGGAGAAAAAAGACCTTGTCTAAGTCTTCTCTTTTCCTGATTAAAAAATTATTTGAATCGACCATCGGGCATTTGAAAAAAATTCCAAAAATCGAGGTCAGGGGACCTACTGGTAGAAACAGCCTCTCCTCAACAAACAACAAAGCTTTTGGCAATGAAAACTCTTGAGATATGTAAGTTTCAGTCACATCACACGGAAGTTTAAACTCATCACGTGGTGTGATATCTAAGATCGACCTGATGTCTAAAGACAAATCAGCTATTCAGATTGGTCTTTCAGATTAAAGTGTTGCTACTGTCCGACGCATCTCCATTTGTCGAGACCGCAAGTTAATACCACTAAACATCTAATTCTCACGTTCGACAAGCCGACATTGCCATCCTTCGTTACAGCAGGATACCTGCGCTGCCCAGTTCGTCCATATATTCCAAATCCTCTGAGTTGCTTTAAATACCAGCGGTTTGGACATTCACAAACATCCTGCCGAGGCAAAAGCTTATGTGCACAGTGTGGAACTGAAGGTCACGACAATACCAAATATAAAAGTATTCCATGCTGTATGAACTGCAAAGATATCCATCCTGCCTACTCCCGGAAATGCTCTGCATGGCAAAGAGAAAAAGAAATTCAACGGGTAAAAACTGTGAACAACATACCATATCCAGAGTCTTGTCGCATGGTCACTCCAAGGGCACCATTGAAACAAAAGACATTTGCTGCTGTGTTGAAATCTACAAAGACATATGAGGTTGCCAACATCTCTGAGGAAATGGTCAATATTCCTGATATTAATGGTGCAGTTAAAGCTGTCACTTCCAATATCATTCAGACAGCTGAAAAAACGAAGGGGAAAACATCAACCACATATCCAAAACATTCGAAATCATGGTGGAACCAAAATTGCGAGCCAGCATACAAACAACAAAAGAAAGCATGTAACATTTTCAGAAAATAGCAATTTGATTGCTTTTCAAAAACCAAAGGCAAATGCTAGAAGATTAAGGAGACAAACCAAAGAGATTCTTGGAGGAAGTATGTTTCTAGCATAACATCTTCTTCCAGCTCAAAAGCAGTCTGGGATAAAATTCATAAAATTAATGGGAAATATGCTTTTCAGTTTCTGTCCATGCTGAAAAATAATGGCACAATAATCAGTGACATACAGGGTATTGCTGATTTGTTGGGTGAAGCGTTTTCCTCTTTATACAGCAATATAATGTATACAAGGAATTTTCAGGCTTATAAAGCCCAAAGTGAAAAAAAATATTTAAACTTTCATTCCTCAACTAAAGAGGAATATAATGTGCCATTCAACAGCACAGAACTACATACAGCGATCTCTTGATTGGAGAATACTGCTGTAGGTTCCAGATAAAATCCACTACAACATGATTAAAAATCTTTCTGACAATTCCCTTAGTAACCTTCTGAATCTGTTTAACAGAATATGAACAGAACATACTTTTCCCAACTCTTGGAGGTTATCTATCATTATTCCCATCCCTAAACCAGACAAAGATCGCAAGAATACCTGTAATTACAGACCAATCTCTCTGACAAGTTGTCACTGTAAACTGTTTGAGAGAATGGTAAACAGACATCTGATTTTTCTCTTAGGGGAAAAGGATTACTTTTCATTACATCAAAGTGGATTTCGTAGAAACAAAAGTACCACGGATAATTTAATAAACCTTGAAACATCTATACGCGAAGCGTTTGTTAGATGACAGCACTTAGTGTCTGTGTTTTTCGATATAGAGAAAGCCTATGATCGCTGCTGGCGATATGGGATACTCCGTGATCTGCAACAATTCGGATTGTGGGGTAATTTACCAATTTTTACAAAAAAAACTTTCTGCAGAATCGAAGATTCCAAGTTAGGATGGGCATCACTTTATCTAGGCCTTTCACCAAGAAGAAGGTGTTCCTCAAGGTTCTATTTTGAGAGTAAATCTGTTCCTAATTGAAATTAACAGCATAGCAAACTGTCTCCCACCTAGTGTCAAACATACTCTGTATGTGGATGACTTCCAGACCTCCTGCCAGTCTCGTAACATGAGTCTTATTGAGAAACAACTGCAAACCTCTGTAAATCGTACACTCGATTGGTCCAAGACCAATGGTTTAAGTTTTAGCACGAAGACCTCATGCATCCACTTTTACCGAAGGCGTGGTTTGCATCTGGATCCTGAAATTCACCTAAATGGGGTTAAAATCCCAATGGTCAAGGAAGCTAAGTTTTTGGGTTTTGTGTTTGACCAGAAATTGACCTTTTTGCCACACTTGCACAATTTGAAGAGTACATGTCTGAAGTCTCTGAACTTTTTAAAGGTACTATGCTGCTCATCCTGGGGAGCAGACAAATGTTCTATGCTCAGGATTTATAGGGCCCTTGTCCACTCAAAGCTATATTATGAATGCATTGTGTAGGGTTCTGCACGCGAATCTACTCTGCGAATGCTGGATCCAATTTGCCATCAAGCATTGCGTTTGTGCATTTCGAACTTCTCCTGTTCAAAGCCTGTATGTGGATGCTTATGAGCCACCACTATCTCTCAGGAGAGAACAGTTGTCACTCTTTTACCACATTAAAACGAAATCTCAGACTAAACCTTCAGTTGATTGTACAGTATCAGCTGAGTATCTCAGCTGAAAAGGTTAGGTTATTTGCAGCTCGCCCAAGTAGTGTCCCTCAGCGGCTAGTTTGCCAAGCGGTCAAGGTGGCAACCTACTGCTCTGGGGGACCCGGGCTCGAATCCAAACGGGTCGAAAAATCCTCAGGAGTTTTTCGGTGGGGTGGTCCGTTTGGATATGTCAGGCTCCGCCCCTCACCACCTGGCAGCCCCATTGTGGGCTTGGCCGAACCCATAATGGGCTTGCAAGAAGAGGCCCTCTTAGTGGCCACAGGGCGGAAAAAGTTAAAATAAAAAGTAGTGTTCCTGCATGTGTCATAAGAATGGAGAATGTAAGCAAAACGCTTGACCTGGACATAGGCAACATCTCACAATCTGAGGTTGATAGTATATCACCTTGGTCAACTCCTGTGATAAATGTCAACCTTAGCTTAAAACAGTTTCCTGAGGTATTTATTCCAGATTACGTTTACAGACAGCACTTTGCAAAAATTCAACATCGTGACAGGAATTTAATTCATATATAGATCTGAATCAGATGATTACGTTGGCTCAGCCTTTGCCTGCCGGGATGAAATCGTGACAGAACAAATCGCACTGAATTTTTCCATTTTTACTGCATAGCTGCAAGCTATTTATTTAGCCTTAAAATATGTAACCAGAAAAGATCATCGTTGCTGCGTGGTTTACACTGACCCAGTTAATTAGTGCACTTTAGGCGTTGATCTCGTGTGAACCTAGTTCTCACTCCATAGTGATTAAAATTCGGAAACTAATTTGCCATCTTTTTGCGAGTAATTTCTCTCTAAAATTCTGTTGGGTCCCAGGTGAAGGAGGTGACTTAAATCTGGTTGTTAAAAAACGACTTTCGGAGAGATGGCAAAGCAGGTGGAATGCACAAGTCCACAATAAACTACACGAGATCAAACCACTGATAGAAAATTGGACACATAACGCAGTGTATGAAAGGAGGTCTGAGGTTATCTTTACTCGTTTGAGAATTGGACATACTCCATTGACTCATCAATACCTTTTGAAGGGTGATGACCAGCCAGTATTCCCATATTGTAACTGTACTGTAAGTGTTAAGTACATACTATGCAACTGCATTGCCTCTGAGAGGATTCGTAGACAGCATTACAGATTTAATTATTTATTTTTTATTTATATATTATACATCTTGTTATTATATACATTTGTGCTGTTATATATTTTCGTTATTGACTTTTTGTCATTTTTTATTGTACATTATATATATATTTATTTATTAGATTATTCAATTATACTGGTTTGACATGGCGCAGCTTGGCCTGTGTGGCCCTTGCGCCAATAAACTCTAACCAACTAACCAACCTTCAAACCTGTATCCGAGATTCTTGAATGCATTTAGTATCTTGTTGACATTTGTATAATTTAGATACTTATTACCAAGAAACTTCATAACAGCAACTTTAAAAGCATACCACGCTTCCTCTTCTTCTGTTGCGTGCATTGCCTTCCAGCCACGTGTAATTGTAAGTATAGTTTTAATTTAATTCTTTTATAAAGTATTTTCAGTAAATATTTATCTTTATTATAATTACTGTTTACTGTACTAATTATTGTTCATTTGCCTTAGAAGAAGATAGATAATTTCCTTCGGGACTGACATCCGCAAACCGATTTAGCAGATTTTCACGTGGTATTCTATATCGATGAAATGAAACAAATCTAAAAAACAAAAAAATTATATGAACTACATGCAATAACATATATAAATTATAACATAAATAAAATAATCTTTGCACCCATTATCCAATCCATTAAGTCCAATCTTATAACCCATATCTCCAACGTGTACTCCCGGATAAGGTAGCATAGTCTTCGGGTCTCTGATAGGAACCACAAAAACATGAAGGCCGTGGCATACTTCATCTGGCGTATAAAGTCGAGCGAAGACTAAAGCGTGTGTGGCTGTCTGCCCCAAGTTACCTATCCAAACTTTAATACTTTCGATCCTTGGAGTATGCAATATAAATTCCTAAAATATTTTTCTGGGGATTAGTACATTTTATAATTATTTTCATATTTTTTAAATTAATTGCGTGATTAACCTGAGTATTAGCATCGTACATAGCTGTTGTTTCTATTCTTTTGCTATCAGATCCGTGGCTTAGTTCAGTTAATGCAAAGCATCCTGAAATCTGAAGATATGCAAATTAATCATTGTCTATGTCCATGGAAACATTTTTTAAACTTACCTCGAGTTTTTCTGCTTGTTTGACAAGGGAACGATGCCTTTTTGTTCCGAGGGATGCAATTATAGCATGAAACATCTAAAGCAAATACGAAACATCAGATTTATGTTAATTTATTGATTAATAACATATGCATAATTACCAAATATCCCATTGATAATTTCACACTCAGAGACGCATCGTACATTGTGAAGAACAAATTTATATAGACTTTTGCTAATGGATTATCTTTGTATTTATCAAAAACTATACTTAAGATATGTCTGCATCGTTCAATAGTAATCGTTCTGTAATTTGGTAAAGAATCTTCCTCTCTACCGTGCTCGTATAATGGGTTGGATTCCATTATTTTGCATAGTTCGTGCTGAAAGCAAATAATACAACAGTAAGTATTTGATACGTTAATTTTAAACACTAATATGCAGAAATATCAATAGGCAATCCAGAAATCTTTAGAGGGGTGCAGAAAGGAAATATTCCTTAGAAGGGGTTCAGAAAGCAGTGCAAAAAGGAAAATTCGTCAGAAAAGGGTGCAACTGCATCCTGCGCACCCAGAAAGCTCGCCCACAAATGGGTATATTCCATAAATCAGAGGCCAAAGTTGCGAATTTAACTGGCATATTTTTGAAAATATATTCTTGTAGAGTATCTTGTTGGTTGAGTGTTTGTGGGAGATAAATACCGAAGAATATTTTTTATCCTCCTTTCTCAATGTTATTGTCTGAATAACATTATGAATGCGCGTGTTTTATTGCTTTTATTCATGAAGTATCACATAAGCCCTGCGTTGCTGGGACAAAAAGCAACGATAGCGACGATTAAGATTATTACATTATAGGCAGTCTTACCCGTTTTCACAGAATGCAAGAATTAGGTTCTTATGTTTCCAACTAATTATAAAATTTTTACATGGGTCTAAAAATATGTTCGATTTTCCGGAAAAACGCAAAAAACCGCACCTGCGCCTGTAAATCTTGCACGTCGCTTTCTCTTAAGACTTCCATTGTTAGCACTTCCCCCGCGGAGGAAATTTCGAAAAATCCCTTCTTAGTGTACATTCTCTTGATATACCTTATTAAAACTCAATCAAAAACGCAAAAAATCGCATCTAGAATAGTATAATAAAAGCCGAGTTTTTCACGGTAAGCCTTAATCCTGTCCTTCTCCCCGCGGGGGGGGGGGGATTTCTACATCTATATCAGTGTTCCGCAACCTTTTTCTACTTACGGCACATCCATGACTGAATACAGCACACCAAAATGTTATTTCCCTCAAAAACGTATGGTATGATACTATTAATAGAATTACGTAATGCCACTAACCTATTATTATTGTTATTAAAAGACATCAAACCCGTGAGCAAATTTATTTTACATATAATTTCTTAGAATACATAAAAATGCGTGGCTCGTAGTAAAGAATAAACAATCATCATCTTATTACTGGCGTCTAATTACACAACGATTCCGAGTCGTAGTTCTAGTTTTTACCACGAGATGTCGCTAGTGTCGCGAGGTTCATATAGCGTATACGTAGTACTGTAAGGTGTGCTTGGAATTTTTTGTCGATATTTCGGCTTTAAAACAACACTTTATCATCGATAATTGGTTGCGAAGTATTCCCGCTACGTGGCTAAGAAATCGTTACGGAAAATATTGCGTCGGATATATTAGAAAATACTCGTTGTTATGGCGATAAGCGCTTCTCCTCAAAAGGAAATCTTACTAACAAGCGTGTAGGTTTAGAAGATAAGCAAATGCCGGTGGAGGAAAAGTCTATATTCTACTTTCGTTCGATTACGCGAACATTTGGAGAAAGTGCTGTACCTGTACACGGATTTGCCTGCGAAATCGAGAAACTGCAATTCAAAACTATGAAGGGTAAGTAAATTCTCTTCCGAAATTTTAAAAGCGCTGTATTTAATTAATATATCTTAAAATAATTGTTTTCGTGAATATTAACAGCTCATTCGGTCATAAATAAAAATATTACGCGCTGTATTTGACAGATTTCTACCAATGGAAAGCCACAGATAAGTGGAGAACCAACTAAAGTTAACTGTCTAAAAATTCATGGAATTTATAAATTCTACTCTTGCGGCTCTGGCACACGGGATGGCGACTACGCTCGATTCAGAAATGTACTTACAAAAGGAAAACATTCGATAACAGATTGTGCGTATGAAAATGTTGCAAATGTATAATTTTCAATAAATCTATTTCGTAAAGAAAACATCTTTCTTACGAATAGCATTTTTTTAAAACAAACGTTCGAATAAATCATTGCGGATGTGTTAAATCGGGCTACAAAAAGTTCACTAATATTTTACTGACGATGGATTTAAACTATCACTCGAATTATACAAGATGCACTTAACTCTTGGTATTCGCTAGGGTTGGGTTTTTTAAAATCTGGTGAAAACCAAATAAGGATGCCTACGCAGAAAATTGAGTTTGGTTTTGTGGAACATTTCCAAGTTAAACGTTCATTGTAAAATAATATATTGTAAATTTTCTAATATAAAACGGTTAAATTACTTCTAAAAAGCGATGAATAATTTTATTAAATAGCACAAAAAAAAAAAATTTCGAGTAAGAGATTGAAAATTCAGCAGGGAAATCTTGAGATTAAAAGAATTTAAGAACGAAAGTCTACGTATTCTGTAGAATAACTTTTATAAAAGTTATAGTGTATAATTTTAAATGTTTTGATAAAAATAATGAACAATAATGAGCTTATAATATAAAATTGAACATTAGACAAAAGACAAATTTGACGTTCAACGAATGATCGGTAGCGAATTTTGTTCGTAATAAATTAATTCTGACTCTGGTGTATTTACACCAAGAATTACGCTTGTCAGCCTCTTGACGTCACGAATTAGCCACATCTCGTGGTAAAATACAGAACTACGGCTCGGAATCGTTCTGTACTTAGACGCCAGTGTTAATGATGTCGAGCTTTATAGTCAGTAACGAGTGAAAGAACAATTAGAAATTATCTCGAGACGCGATATTTTAATTAATTAAATTAATTTCAGGAATTACATTACAGTTTCCCGCATCTAAAAGAGTAAGAAATTCCATAAAAGTTTCAAAAATTTACGTGTAATTTCACTCGCTGTTTCTATCGATAACAGTAACTTAGGACTGGTTTTCGAGTATCTTTGTCAATTTTTTTTAAATGCCTTACTTTTACACGTAGGAAATCCTCTCCTTCCATTAATACTTTCATTTTTCTCCAGTCGAACGTTGCCTTATTTCTATATTCGTCCAATGGACCCGATGGAAGTTGTTGTATGTATTCCATTTTAGAAGTGAAGAAGCTTCGTTATGTGCGACTTTCCTCTTTTTCCAATAACGGGAAAGTATTTCCTATTTATATCGTGAGGAAAGCTTAATTGTTTTAGATCATTATTATTATTATACTTAATTACATTCCAAGTATATTAATTAAATCAAATTTAATTAATCGTTATAAAGTTGTAATGCACGGATTTTCCTTCGGTAAAATTATTTAGAGCTAGTTTCTGATGTCAAAAACGACCTCTGATAGTTTTTTAATTTTTTTAATTAATAGATTTTATTATATGTAAGTTTAATTAAGTCGGGGGGTTTGGAAATCGCAATAAAAATTTTAATTTTTTAAAAATATTTAAAAATTTACGGCCAATCGCCTCCCGAGACTTCTATGAGGATGTCCGGGGAAATCCAACTCCAGCTGTGTTCAAGGTCATCCAGCTGTTTAAACAATGACTCATCAGTGTCAAATTTCACAGAAAGGCGAGACAAAGGAAAATAAAATTTGAAGCTTTTTCTTCAAAATTTCTTTCGTTTTTTTTCAGTTTTATGTATTTTTAAGTATTTTTTATGTTTAATTACATTAATATAAAAAATGTCTTTGTACGCAACGGGTTAAAAAGGAAACGTATTGCTTAAAATTAAAATTAGGTTATTGAGTGTGGCAATATGAAAACTTACATTTCTATTAGTCAGTCTACCTATTTGACTGCTTTTTGTATCTATTAAAATTAAAAATTTCAGATCTTTCTTTACACTGCTAACTTTTAATTTTTAAAACTCGTGTCATCTCGGCACAAGACTAGGTAGCACGATATTTGTAAAATATGCCAAATAAAGTGGCATGCCACGTGGCATTTATGACGTTTAATACTACACTACACTTTCTTCGTGTCCAGCAGGGCCGTTGAGAGCTCGAATGGGCCAGGTTAGAGCCTGTCCCTTTAACCATTTTTTTTTTTGCAGCAAATGAAATACAGTAAAAACTCGATAATCCGATCTTGATGACACTAAGTTTTGGATGTACCGAGCACTGTACAGTACGTTTAAAGTTTCGTGAACCATAAATACTGTAATGCAATTACTGTACAGTACTTAAAAGTAAATTTACTCAAATTGTAACAAAAGGTTACGTATACGACCAAGTTTCGTGGACCTACAATCGACAGATGACGTAGTAGTAATTTCGGTCTCTGTGTATTATACTCTCTGATATGTATAATACTACACGTTCTAGAGTTTTTAATGCCAATTCGGATAATCGAGTTCCTACTATACATAATATTTCCTTATTAATTAATAAAAAGCAATCTTAAAGATTATGAAATAATCAGACAAATTTGAATTAGAAGGCATTATGCACAGCGAGGTGGCCAACCTTTCGCGTACCATGCGCCACTTTTTTGACAAACGAGTTCGGATGCGCCATATAACTCGAGCACTTTTTATACCGTCTTACGTTCGTGGTTAGGGGTTGGTAAGTAGAGATAAGGATAGAATCTGCTTCGCTTAGAGGAGGAAAAAAGAATAACTTAATCACGCAGTTAAATTAATTAATTTACGTCAGTTTAATGAAGCAGCAATCTACAATAGTCAGGAATGATCTGTACGAGAGGGTGATCGCTCGATGATGGTGCTATAGCTGCCAGAGTCTCGTTTGGTGAAGATAGCTCCACCAAAGTTGTTGGCACTGAGAGCCAGATCAGCTCGGAACTTGGATTTGTCTGTTCTCTCTGCTGGCTAGAAGGAGTCCTGGCCCCGGCGTATGTTTAATAACCTTTTTAATAGAAGTATGTTTATAGATATAATTAACTTTTTAAATTAATTATTGTATGTAAAACAATATCTATTACAGCACATAAGCATTACTTACCATTAATGAAACTTTTGAGCCTGTTTGGATTTCGCTAGTCTTTTAATGTTTGGCGTTAAATTTGTTACTGAGAGCAGCGGAGAATTCTTCAAATTGGAATCGGTTATTCGCGACCTCGTTTCGCTTTTAATCAATTTCATTGACATCTGTATGTCCTTCCAAAGCGACATAGAGCCTATATAATTTTTTGTAAATTTTCTTAGCTCTGGGAAATGTTCGAATGGTAATGAACACCAGAAATTAATTACGTCGGAAGCATTTTGATCATGATCTGGAAAAAGCTCGTGAAATTTTATTTTTAAGAATGAATTTGTTTTTAAATCAATCAGTTCCATTTGTACGTTACTAGGCATCCGCATTACGTTTTGTTCACTAAGTGAAAATGGGTTTATAAAGGCGAGAATGCAGTTTTTTCTTTAGCAAAATCACGAAAACGACTTTCAAGTGTCCTTCGCAATTTCTTGATTTTTTCAATATATTTGATCAAATTGCCATTATTTTCAGCACATTCACTCCGCTTTTTCGAGCATGGAAATTGACTCAAATCCTCATTTTCTAACCGAGAGACGAACGGTTTTAATTTCATTTCAAGTGAACTGATGCTATTTACTAAGCCAAGAAATAATTTATTCGCGCCTCGTAGTTTTAAATTTAGATCATCGAGATAGCTAGTAATATGAACTAAACATGCCAAATCAAATAGCCAGTTGTTTTCAAATACTGTAAGGTCTCTTTTTATGCGGATTATTTTTATGCGATTTTGAAGTTGTGCGGTTTGTATTTCATCCAAAAATTTCTTGGACAAACATACATACAGGCTTGTTTAGAAAGCCCGCCTATAGACAGTCTCCAAAAATTGTGGAACGCTCCATTTGTTCCACTGACATATAACGTTTATGGATGTAAAGGACAGCTAGATCTACCTTAATCGCTGTAGTTCCTAGCAATTTGTAATATAAATGTAATTAAACATAAAAAATACTTAAAACTGAAAAAAACGAAAGAAATGCGTTAATTTTGAAGAAAAAGCTTCAAAGTTTAATTTCCTTTGTCTCGCCCTTCTGTGAAATTTAACACCGATGAGTCATTGTTTACACATCTGGATGACTTTGAACACAGCTGGAGTTGGATTTCCCGGGGCATTCTCATAGACATCGCGGGAGGACAAGGGTTTAAAGTAGGGTGAACACTAGCTGGCCGTATATTTTTAAATATTTTTAAAAAATTTGGAGACTTAAAAAACATTCCAAAAATTCAAAAAAAAATTTCAAAAATGGCTTTAAGGACCGTGTTTTATGTAACGCTATGTAACCTGCCCGAGTTAACTCAGGCGAGGAACTAAAGGGGTTTTAATTAACTCTTCACATCCAGATGTCAGTGATTTGTTTTTAGAGTGAGCTTTTGCAATTCGGGGATTCCCCTTGTACATGATACCATCGACAAGTCGCTATTACATCATTCTGAGTTTCGCATTGAAAGGTATAAACTGTAATTGTTTTGAAATTAAATTTTATTTTAGCGGTGTTTTGTTAATTTTTATAATAAGTAGTTGTTTTGGTTTTATGCGTTGTTTTGGTTTTATGCGATTTTAGAAAATTACGGAACCTATCCCTACTTTTTTCAAGGCAAGTAAAGTCTTTTTTTATGCGAATTTTTTATATGCGGTTTTCTGTAGAACGTATCCACCGCATAAAACGAGACCTTATAGTAATAGGGTTCATTCATCGGGTATTTCATTTTCCTGTTCTAAAAAACTAGAAACACCTTTTTTTAATTTCCAAAAGCTACTCAGACTGCTGTCTAGAAAGCCTCGCAATGAAGGTTAAGATCATATTCCAAATCTAACAATTCGCAATATTCTCCGAATTCTCGTCTGTTTAATTAAATTAATGCTCTCGCTCTAATTTTATTCACACATTTCACAACCGATAGCGTAACACGTTGCAAATTTAAAGGTTTTGGCACACAGTGCCTCTCGGTGTATAATGCAATGATATTTTAGTATAGGACGATTTCAAAAATTTTCGAGCAAAGTTACAGTGCCATTGACTTTACCTGTCATTGATGGCTCTTCGTCAGTACACACACCAATGAGTTTGCCACAATCTAATTTTAGATTTTCTAGGCACGATTTTACTTTTTCAAATATGTCCGATTCTCTTGTTTTACCACGCAATGACTCCAGACTGGCAAGTTCTTCAAAGATATTAAAATTATCATTAATTCCTCTTATAAAAATGTTTAACCGCGCAACATCGGATATGTCCGTTGATTCATCCAAAGCTAGAGAAAAGAAAGTACGAGAATGAGCAAGGTTTTCCAATTGCTGGGACACATCCCGAGAGAGTTCCTGGATACGTCTCATAACTGTCTGCCTCGCTATAGCAATTTCGTCCTCTTTCCTTTCGATACCTTTATTATCAAGAAGGCGCGCAAATATTTGGAGACAATTTATTCTCCATCAGAAAAAAGTTTTTTCGTCAACGCTAAAGCAATTTCCTACGACGCTTTTGTCATTGCTAAGTCTTCACAACTTACTTTAACAAATATATTTTTTTGTCTTCTGATTTATTCCTTTCTCTTGGTCACATATTTTTTTGCAGCTCAGACCCAAGAACAAACTTCATTTTTTCTTCTACGTAAGTCCGATGCTGCGTTTTATAGTGTCTATTAAGATCATGACTTCTATCATGTGAACAAGTACTTCCACAAACAATGCAAAACGGTTTTTCCCATGACTTTGCTATAAATAATAACTCATTTTCCCACTGTTTATTAAATTCACGCCTACTATCACTTTCTGCGCTTCTTTTGGTCATTTTATTTTGCGCTGTAATGAATAAAAGGAATTTAAAAAAACATAAAAAGTACAAAACTCTGAAAAATGTTGAAAAAGAACAAATAGATGACAGTTACGTACATCTTTGTGTGATACACACAAAGAGACAAAAGGCTGTGGCAAAAGTTCTGCTTCAAAATTCAATACCACCGTGGCTCACTGGGAACCGACTGAAGCGCCACTCCTAATGCACAGTACAGTGTTGACTTCAGACATTTTTCTCGGAGGGAAATATTTTCTTATAAAAGATTGGTGCGGGGCCCAGGCGATTGCTCTTTTTGCGCATAGGATAATGCACCTCTGCCCGCTACTACTTTTTAAAATTATGTTTAAAGATTATTTGCTCGTTAATCATTATTAATTCTAATTAAATTCGATCATTTATAAAAATATTTTAAGGAACCGTTAACAAAATTTTAAATATTTTATTTAATTCGTCTACTGATAGATAATGTCACCTTTTCCTGTCCGTAAGAATAAATAATTGCAACAGGAAAACAATTAATAACGATTTTAATTGAACTTATAAACTGTAATTTACTTTTTAAAAATGTCTCAACGCATTCTGGTAAAACAAAATATTCCTCTTAAAATACTGTATATTTTAGATAATTATAAGATTTAAGTAGACACGTTCAATAGCTTTGGCTATGCCAGAATTTCTGCCTGCTGCACCGAACAATGAGGACTTTGTTTATAGGCCGATCTGTGAGACGAACCATTTCGGTGGTGATATAAAATGAAAGCGCAGCCCACGTAGTTTTCTTGCTTCGACCCGTCTGTATAAATTGAGATATCATTGTTTTGGTCTTGACTCGAAGCGATGCTATCTAGTTGGGGATAGTCCTGCTCCACACTTAAGTCGACATTTGTTTGTTCTATACCAAACTTAAAAATATCTTCTTTGAAAGGGAAAATCTGAGATATTTTTGTTGTTGTTGTTCAGAGGATTTTCATTATCAAACAGGTTACTAAATTTCCAGTTACTAGCTACCATTCCGACCTTGATGTGAATGGGTATCAATCCTGCTAGACAAATAAAGCAGAAATGGGTGCAAATTCTAAGGGCCACCACCCTTTGAGCTTCAAATAATTTCTTTTGAATGTTAATTCTTGAACAGGCCTTTGCCCAGATAGGAGCAGCATAAAGAATGATGGGATCAATTACCCCAAGATAAATCAGTTTGGCTGCTCTACTGCCAATTCCCCAAGTGTTTTTAGCAATACTGATAAATGCATTCGATATCTTAACTGTTTTTGCTACAGCCATTTCTATATGACCTGTCCACTGCAGTTGTTGTTGTAGTTTAACTCCAAATACAAGATTTCAGAGACTCTAGATATCCGGACACCATCAATTTTAATGCGCGGCTGCGTTGCAATGGGGTCTTTCTAGAAAATATTATATACGAGCATTTTCATTGATTTATGGGCAGTTTAACTTTCTTACTCCAATTTGAGATCTTTGTCAGCAATTCATTACAGAGTGTAGGAAGATTGTCACAATTCTTATCTGATACTAATACAACCGTGTCATCGGCGTAGCACTGTAGTAGATGATTTCCTTCAGAATTATTGAGAGTGGTGAGTAGGTCATGGTGGACAATTGTCCACAACCCAGGGCCCTGAGGGCAACCCAATGTGGCTTGACGTGTATAACTGATATTGTTATTATAGAAGCCCACTTTCCTATCGGTCATGAAGCTTTTAATTAAATAAAATAAGTTGGAGTTGCTATAATATGGCAGGCAACCACAAGTTGTTGAACACCCCTCTAAAATCAATTGATACATGAAGGGTGTGCCTGGCATTTCTTTTTAGCTCTATTTATGTAATCCATAATACTGTTAATTGCTGTTATTGTGGATTTGCCTGGAGTGAAGCCATGTTGGTCCTGGCTAAGGGCCTTTTTTCTCCTGAGATGAGTTAAGATTCTGTTAATCACTAGTCTATCCAGAATTTTTCCCAAAATAGGTAACGGCTGATAGGCCTGAAGTCTTTGGTTGATTGAGCGGTTTCTGTAACAGTGGTCAACCCTAGGTGTGATGTGACTGTTTCCTAACGTTAGGTCGATCTAACTTTTCCCCGTGGTAAAGGAGTAGGTCAGAAGGGTGCTTGTGTTCAAGTGAGTAAGACTCTGTTGGACCATGGTTTCGTTAACTATGTTACCCCTAGGGCCATCTTTTGGATTATGCCAGATCACAGACTTGGCATTGAAGTCACCTCCTATTAGGATAGTTTTATCTTTGTATCAGTTCAGGAGGTTATGAATGTCTTCTATGGCTGTCTCAATGTTAGCGTTGTCTGGAATGTAGACAGAACCTTTATAAAGACGAGTGTTATTGTCTGTAACACAGACGGTGGTAGTGTATTCTGTGGTGTGTTGGGAGACAAGGCAGGCGGTAATGTTTTTGTTCCTGATGATAATACTAGCCTTGATGCGATAGCCAGGGTCCTGAGCTGGATAGACTTTCCAGTCATTGAACCTGACTATCACGTTGTTAATAGTGTAGGCTCTTAGATCATGATGATGTCTGTATCATGTATGCTGGAAGTGTGAATGAGGAGGGAGCAGGCCGGTTTGCAAATCTGTGCATTAATCTGTATGATTTTATAGCTGCCTGTGTTCATATTGTGAAGGGGTGTATTATTCATAGCTGACCCCACTGGCAGCTTGTGTTTTCTTGCATTTGGTTATGGAGTACTGTTGAGCGAATGCGTTATGCGCGGTCTTATATTTGCTTCCCTCTGGTAGAGTGTTATTGGCCTTTGCACAATTTACACAGTACAGTTCCTGACTGTGGATGCGGCAAACCTTGTAGCTATGGTTGCCCATGCAGTGACTACAATGTTGTTTTAGTGTGCATTTACTAGCTAGATAGCCGTGACCACAGCATTTGTAACAGCGTGTGAGAGGGATGTAATCGTCTGCTGCTATCGTTGCCCATTGCACACTAACATACTGCTGTTGCATTAGCGTGTTCCTAATACTAGAAGTAACCTGAAG
This sequence comes from Centruroides sculpturatus, assembly GCF_000671375.1. Taxonomy (NCBI): domain Eukaryota; kingdom Metazoa; phylum Arthropoda; class Arachnida; order Scorpiones; family Buthidae; genus Centruroides; species Centruroides sculpturatus. The sequence goes on along the minus strand of NW_019385727.1, from coordinate 30,429 downwards.
GACATGTAATCTACAAGTGTCTGTCGTGTTGCGGTTTATCTTGGAATGAACACTGCAAGAGTCTTTGAATTCCTGAAGAGTATGTGTAGTATTTATTGCAGTATTCTGGTTGTATAGTTCTTCAATGAAGTCGCTAGTGACAGTGTCGCCCGGGACATTTAACAGAATAACCTTCGGTTGTTTGGCTGCTGAGTATTTGATATCTAAACTATCCGTTAATGCTTTTACTGAGTTAATGGAAGCCACCATTTTGTCGCTGTCACTTTTTGTATTTAGTTGAATTCAAACTCCATTGTTCCTAATTTTTCGTAGAGCTTTTACAGAAATTCCTAGCTGGCTCGGTTTTATGTTTGTCGTGAGTGTATTTCTAATTTCGTCCTGGTTAATGTTCATAAATGTCTTTTGGAAACACAAGAACAGCGTCAGTGTCAGCAGTGGAATGTGGTTGTTTTATATAACTTTCGTGTTTGTTGTGTTAGCCCTAGCAACGATACCAGCGTAAGAGGAGGTCGGTAAACTTGTAAGAATAGTGGTTTGTGCAGTGTCCAAGATTTTATTTATTTTGCTATCTACTGATATTAATGATCCAACATCTCGGAAACCTCTTGTTGAATGCGACTAGCACTATCTGCTATAGATTTGGAAACCGCTTCACTGATTAAACTGTTTGACATGTTGACATCATTATTGGGACGGTGAGCCGATGCACAGATAGTCTTGTCCACTAAAAAAAACAGATCGTCAGCGGCTTCACGAATTTTGATTATGTGTTCTTTGCAAACAGCAGAGCTGCATTCTTCTGGACAGTTAACTAGAACAACGTCCAGGATTTCCCTAAGTTTTTCGCAGACGGACGAGACATCCGAGCATGGAGCTCTCGGCCCCAGTGTTTCCAGAAGTAGATGGACACGCCATCTAGAATGACCCTTATACTATTTAAACTACCTTAAAACTAATAACTTATAACTTAAAACCAAGGAAAAGAACAGAACTGAAAACCAAAATACTGAAAAAAGTATAACCTAAAACACGAAAATGGGGTGGCCTAGAAAGACAAAAACTAACAGGGGGAACAAAGTACCTAATAAGGGAACGAATTACAAAGGGAAAACTAACTACAAAAAAACAGAAACCAGGAAAAAGCCAAAATACTAACTAATACCGAAAAAGTTATGAAAACGGCTAGGAAGTTGAAACTGGCCTAGTAAGGCATAACTTTGAACTTACAGCCGAAAAGGCTGAAGAACATAAAAAACCAAAAAATTCTGCAATGCAATAAAACGAGAAAACCCGAAAAACTCGAAAACTGGTTGACTGAGAAAAACCAAAATTATAGAGGAAACTAAACACCAAAGACCTAATTAACTACAAAAAGAGAAGTATATAACTTAGACCTAAACTAAGACAAGACTGACTAACTGAAAAAAACCTAACACTGAAAATTTACATAATAAACCAGCAAAAAACAAGCAGGTTTTGGATATTTTTATCAAAGCTAAAATTCAAAGAGAACAAGAAACAAATGTTTCCTGCGATGACAGTCAGTTCCCGAGAGAGATCTTTATCTCCCACGACTAAAAGCAAAAAGATTCATCACGATACTCTGTCAGATGACCTTTTAACATCCATTGAAGGAAAAAAACGTATAAAAGAGGGATACGCACCAAAATCCGCGCACACCGTCGTATCTTCCATAATGTAAACTTGTGCCATACTTTTTTGGAAAGAACTTGCGCCCAAAGTGCAGAATTGTTATCAATCACATTATAAATGAGGTAATATATCAGATTTGTAAACTCTCTCTCTCTCTCATATCAGGGACAGGATAGTTAAGATAGATTTAAGTTTGGAATAGTCCGTTTGTAAACTGCTTTTATTTTATTTTGTATTATTAAATGTTGTTATTCCTTTGTTAACTGAGTGTCTTTGATTTGTAAATGGCCAGACATCCTATCACTTGCCTACGCACTCCCCACTCGAAATAATTTAGCCCTCCTTTTAGAAATAGCAATAGTAATTAAATCGCGAGTTAAACCGCGAAATAATCGTTTAACTGGTGTCAGCATCCTGACGTGATGGAGATCACACGATCTTGATCTTCACTTTCACTCGATATAGCCATCCTTAGACAACGCCAGCGGACTTCGAGTTCCGATAGGGAGCGCGTTGTTAATCGCCCCCCTGTACTCTCACACATTCAAATTAGACATTTCTTAATAACATCAACAGTCTGATGGATGATTCTGCCAAATTTTTATTAATGGAACAAATCCAGTTTCGTCAGAAATATCCTCATATACTTTATACAATCAATCAACTTGTTCTATGAAACAAGCGCCACGTTTACATATTTACACGGTGGCTTCCATTGACAGGTTTCAGCCGAAATACAGAAGGTCCCAAGCAAAATCGACATTGGAGGATTCGCAAACTAGTAGATTTCTGCCAATTCCTCGGAGAACTCACATCATCCGGAACACCCACGGACTTCCTCAATAGTCCTCGAGCGTGTCCAACGTGTAGAATGGGTGAAGCCTGGGGCGGATCTACATAGGGACTAATAGGGCTTAAGCCCTGGGCGCACAAAAATTGAATTATTAGCATAAATGTTTAATACTTTTTCATTGACAATGAGCACTTATCGTATAGTAAAAAATAGTTAATAGGTTAGGTTAGGTCGGGTAAAAATGGGGCCCTATTGGACTTTAATAAACCCTAGGCCCGGAGAAACCAAGATCCGCTCCTGAGTGAAGCCAAAGCTGCACGCAATTAATCCAAAATATTCAAACTGAAATTGGCTTACACGAGTGGCAAGACAGTAATACACGCGTTGGCAATCTAACCCTCATTAATCCTCTGTATTTACAAGATGTAACATTAATGATAGAAATTGTGGCAATTATCATTATCATAAATGAATTTAATTGCATTAATTGGCAAAAATTCTAAATTAATTGAGAACAACGAAGTTATGACGGGCGATAAATGATTAACAGCGTTGAAAAAAGAAAACGAAATAAAGAGTTTTCACTTTTTCGTCACAAAATATGTTTAAAATGTTTAATCATCATTGATACAAATTAAACTTGGACATCGCTAATTATTTTTAACGATCGAATTTGACATTTGGTTTAAAATTGTGGTTAGAATCTTTCCATCCTCCTCATCACTTCTGCATCTATATATATAATCGAGACGGGTTGATAATAATAATGATAATAATAATAAGCGCAGAGCCCAAACGGTTAGGAGTTGAAAGTTGAAATTTGGTACACAGATAGGGTACGTCACGAAAACGCACACTAAGAAGGGATTTTTCGAAATTCCCCCCGGGGGGGAGAGAGACAGGATTAAAACTTCTATATACATTATGGATACGAGCCAAACGGTTAGGAGTTGAAAGTTGAAATCTGGTACACAGTTAGGATACGTTAGGAGAACGCACACTAAGAAGGGATTTTTCGAAATTCCCTCCCCACGGGGGAGAGGGACAGGATTAAGGCTTGACACTTCCATCAACAATGGAAGTGTTAAGTAACAATGGAAGTGCTAAGTAACAATGGAAGTGCTAAGTAACAATGGAATTGTTAAGAGAAAGCGACGTGCAATATGCAGATGCAGTTTTTTTCGTTTTTGCGAGAAATTGAACATATTTTTAGACCCATCTAAAAATTCTCTAATTAGTCTGGAAACAAGGGGACCTAATTCTTGCATTCTGTGAAAACGGGTAAGGCTTACTGTATCGTAATAACCTTTATCTTAGTTATCGTTACTTTTGCCCGAGCAACGCCGGGCCCACCTGCTAGTTTAGGATAACAGACGTTGTTGACTAACGCATCACCCTCAAATGTTTAATCCGATACATTAGTTTCTTTATTTATCAAGTTATTGAAGAATTTTGAATTTTTTTTTACAAAAGAAAAGCTTGAAAATTACGTAGAAGCGTGGTAAATGAAAGCAGAAACGAGACCTTTTCCGGATAAAAACCGTCCCTAAATTTGAATCGGAGATAGACAGTTTTTGTGTTATATATTATTTTTATCCGAAAAAGGTCTCGTTTCTACTTTCATTTACCACGCTTCTACGTAATTTTCAAGCTTTTCTTTTGTTGTTGTTTAAATTATGGCAACGCAACACTTGGGCGATCCGCTTAGGGTGATGCCTTCCGATAACTCAGCGAGAGCGATACACGGGACATTCGATAAGTCCTCTTAGAGAAAGACAATTAACGAACCTTAGACAAATCGCTATTCCGCGCTCCACGTTAAGTGGGTTTCGCTACGAGTAGTCGGTCGAACGCTATCGTTAGCTGTTACTCTTTAACCAATCGCAGTTTAGTTAACATTGTATTTTCGTCACGCGACTGCAACCCGCTATTTTATAAGCCAAGCGCGTGGTTTTAGCATTGTCACGTACCGGCGCTAGTGAAATAGTTTAGTTTTAAAATATCGAAGAAAGGCCGACGATCTACGAGTCGCCAGTTCGAGATGCTCGTTAATTTTATAGAAGACGACCCTAAATTAATGTCGGGGAAGTCAGACGCCTTCTTTACCGTAAAAGATGGCAAGAAATAGCCGACGGAGTCGACTGACAAAAAGACCCAGAAAGATGGCGAAAAGTAACTGAGAGCTTTGAATATAAATATAGGACTATAATTTCAATTTATACATACGCGAATGAAACCTATTTCAGAAATAATGTTCACGCTACATTAAATTTTAACAAGAAAGCAATTACATTTGTAAAGTACTATATTATTTTTCCGACTTTCCAACGATTATCGACACTACTGTGTGCCGGAAATAGCCGTTCCCTAACGGGTACTTTACGCGGATTCGCGTTAGTGTGCCAGGCCTGGACTTTAAGCGTGCACCGAATTAAATAATGACAAAGTTTGTCAATAACAAAATCAAATATTTAATTAAACTTCTAGTAATAAACTATATACAGTATTTAGTAAAAATCAAACAATAATTTATTCAATGAAATTCAACAAGAATCAATCCGACAAACTCAAATCAATCTATTTCTAACTTAATTCTATTCCCCTTTGGAATTCGACAAAATCAAAGAATTAACTTATAAACAATAATTCTTATAAATTAAAGATCCTAATCGTCACCTCAATATACTAGGAACCTATTTCCTCAAACTCTCAAGACTTTCTATAATCGTCGATCCACAAATCGAATAACTTCAAAATCCTATCGGACACCTCTCTCGTTCACTGCTACGAAGCTCACCAAAGCTCGTTGCTATCAGGAATTCACCTCGTTCGTTTTCACTTGAGTTAGAGGCTTTATAGTGTGAGGTGACGTCACAATTCTGAATGAGCTCACTCTCCTCATTTACATACTTATCTGTAACATTAAATTTTTCTTGTTTATCTGGCAGATTATTTTCCGACAATACTTCGCTAACCTTTTACATTATTCTTTTTAACAATTATCGGGATGCTTTATTCTTTTAAGGTTTAGCGATTCCTAACTGGGTTGTGGGGTCTTCCCCCCCCTTTTTCTCGGTGCGGACTTACTTTTTTCCGCTTGGGAAGCGCAAGTGTGCGCGAGTTTTTCTACGGCGCTTTTCTTTCGTCGGTGAGTTGGTTTTTCTTCTATTTTTAAGTTACTAAGGTGAATGGTGAGGAAACTTCGTCTTAACTAAACATAAGCCCCAAACAAAATATAATGAAAGCAAAATAAAAGTAAAATAAAAATAAAGCTCAGACTTGGTTCCTTACACATTATTCATAAATAGTCAAGGTAATTATTTTTAAGCAATACAATAACATAGTTTACAACTCTCTCTCTAAATGCTCGTGAAGTAAAATCATTCTTACACCAAAAGACGCCGTGTCGTTTACACTTTCGTTACGTTCCTAACGGCAGCTCGATAACAAAAGCTTAGTTAAAACGAAACGTACGGCTGGGAACAGCATTTTCGCGGTTGATTAAACGCCAATCACGTGGTTCCAATAGAAACTGGTTTCTATCGGAATACGGTAACCTAATACCCCGTTCGCACACAATCCACGACTCACTTCGATCTCGATTTACCCACAATCTGGATTGTGACTGTCGCCAGTGGAACGTCGTGCTGTTCGCACAGGTAACTCGCTTGAGAAGAACCCGGCTATTACACGCGATGATAAAATTGACATAACTACGCGGTAAGTCCAACAAACAAAATGGAAGTTTTGGTTAGAAATAAATACTTTTTCTTGCCGTATATCTAATAATAAACAGATGTCATCGTCTCTCCAGATGTCTTTTTTATTTTTCTGTCGATAACCGGACACGTGTTCAGCAGCCATCTTGTATTTTCTCGCGCGCGTGGGATTGTGGGATCTCTCTTATGACTGGATCTAGTTTCGAGAACTCTCTCCAGTCGATCGCGATTTAGCCTCGTTTCAGTCGAGATTGAAACGGTCGAGAGCGTTCGCACCGCGGAACTCTCTCCGACTTAAGCCACAATCTAGATCGAAATGCTCGGTGCGAACGGGGTATAAGGAATACGATAGAAACTGGTTCTTATCGTATTCCTTAGCTTACCGGTACTACCCCTGGCCCCTATTTAGGTGTTACAGACGTAGAGAAACCCGTCCGAGCCAGGCGCGAACCCACGACCGAACTCCCAGTGTTAAGAGTACGATGACAGCTTGGCCACTAGTGAGCCTTTTCTTTTATAAAAGTAAGAATAAGTTTATCGTTTCTCAATTTAAGACGTAATTCCTAACTGAAAATATTTTATTTTTTAGAAATAATTAATATCAATCAGGTATTTATAATCAATTGAAGTTTTCGACTATTTACAAAAATATTAAATTTTCGAGTCTACCACAATCCTTTTTTATACAGCACCAGAAGTAACAGTAAACATGGTTTTTTTTGTTGAAGAATAACTTCTTAAAAAAACAAAGGTAAACAAGTAAAAAGAGACGTCACAATGTTAAAAACGATCAAGTGTCAGCCTTCTATTGTAGGTTCTGGCACTTTAAAAACTTGAAGAACTCTTCTCACCATACTGTCCTTATTCATACTTTAACTGCTTCAAGCCCTCTGGTGGTAATTTCGAGTTATCCTACTTATTTGCATATTTATACAATTTTATGTGTGCTCTTTTAAATCCACTATTACTTGTCAAATTGATGCTGGTTGATTTATATATATGATCATTTAGCTTTTAGCAGACACACGACATTGATCCCCTCTCAAACTTGCCGATTTGATTGTATTGTGTCGATTGTAATCATCCAAATATTTACATCGGTTAAAGAATATAATATTACCACAATATCGATGAAATTTGTAAATACGACCGAGAGACCCTGCTTGTTGCACAGATGCATCTTATTCTCAAAATTATCAGATTGAATAAATTTAATATTTAGTAAATATGNTAATAACTCAGGATATAATTCTTCAATTTTTTATTTTTTTATAATTTAAAAAATTTAATATTTTTGTAAATAGTCGAAAACTTCAATTGAAGAATTATATCCTGAGTTATTACAGAAATTGTATTTATAATCAATTTTAGTTATCTAAATTAATCGTTGTCTTTGATAATTCCTAACAGAAAATAATTGAATATACCGTTGAAGGTTTAATTATTATTTATTTTTTTGACAAAAGTCATACAGAGTTCGGTGAGAAGGACGAACACGTTCAGCTTGTCTCGAAAACTCTTCAATTCCAACTTCTCCTCTCCTCCATTTTTCCTTTTTTTATTTATTTTAAATAACCCTTCGGACATTGATTTGTGATTATTTTTCCTCATCCAAATGAAATATTTCCGATTTCTTCACTCTGTTTCTCGAAGATTCTAAAAGAGGAATATTCTCTTCCTCGAATCCGAAGAAATATTCAAATTAGTTAAAGATTTTGTCGTCTCTTTTTATGATTGAGGTCCTGGAAAGAATCCTTGCTTACGACTGATTCGTTGTTCATCGAGGATGCTCCGTATGGAATCGATAGCCCGAATTCACTCCCAGAAGGAGATTGAAGCGAACAACTTCCTCGAATTAAAGATTTCTTTTCGTCGCTTTGTCGTCTTAATGTTTTTCTCGATAGTTGTTTCGAGAACTCCTCATTTGAATGTTTGTTTCGACGTCTTTTCCGAGGTCCGTTGCAGACGTTTGCGACGAATGAAATCGCGCAAAGAACAATGGCCAAGGCACCGAACACGAGGAATGAACATAGGAAAGCCACTGCGAACATCATCATCCTGAAATAAACATCGTCTTTGATAGGTTGAAAATGTTTAAGATCCTTCCATATTCGTGGAGGAAGCGGAGGATTTTTTCCATCTGTTCTTCTTTATCTTTGGGTTTGTCCAATTAGATCTTTCGTGGTATAAGATTTTTCTTTCGTCGGAATTACGGTTTCTCTTCTTAGTCACTCGATGAAAAAACGATTTGGTATGTGACTTTTATCTTGGAATAAAGACGATGATTTATGCTTTTTCTTTGAGTGACTCTTCTTATTTTCAGACTTTCTGTGTTATCGAATTTTCCTTTTCATTCGTTGGCATTAACTTGAATTTCTGTAAAAGGTTATCTTGGAGTCTGTCAGTTTCCAAGCGTTTGTTTTCTTGTAACTCCCTTTTTTTGCCAATCCAAGCTTCGTTCTCAACCACTTCTGGTGTAATCTCCTCCAAATTCCGTTCATCTTTCTTCATATTTCTGATCCAAAATCGGGTTTCGTTCTTTAGCAATGTATCAGAAGATTCTCCGATTCTTGGTAATTTAGTCCATATTTTGACGAAATTTTGTTCCTGATTTTCGAGTCCAAAATGCATTTTGACTTTTCCAAATTGTTTCCTGTCTTCTTCACAAAAGGTAATTCGACAGAAAATCGTCATAAGTAACAAATATGAAAATCGCATTCGACAATAGCATCGAAAACAAAGAATTAAACAATTAGTATTGATCTCATTGTTTCTTGACCTCCAAATTGTAAACTTTGATGCACTCCTTTATTTTTAATTAAAAATTTTAAAGAATTTATTTTAATTCAAAGAAGGAAAGATGAAATTTATGTTAGAAAGGTCGGCAACAAGGAAAACAATTTCTAACTCATATTTACTACGAAATTGTTTCAAAAACTTGATAAATAAAGAAACTATTGTGAAGTATCGAATTAAACATTTGAGGGTGATGCGTTAGTTATCAACGTCTGTTATCCTAAATGCAGAAGTGATGAGGAGGATGAAAGGATTTTAAACCAAATGTCAAATTCAATTGAAAACGACTCGATAGTTAAAAGAATAATTCCAATAGACTTCATTAATTATCTATTGCTTTTAGCCCTTTATATCGTTTTACACTTAATCTAGATCAAATACACATAGACACGCGAGCATATCACACCAGTGAACAAGATTAAATTACAAAATCTTTAATGGTTATTTAACACCCATTAAAAACTTTCTTAGCCTCGAGAACACTAAATACAATTTGCCAAAAATTATTATTATTATAAAATATTATAAATGTAAAGTGATGGATATATATTCACAATGAACACTTGGGTTGAAGTAGCTGAAACAACTTAGTACACAACAGAAACACGGGTCTAATACGCACCATCTCGGCTCGAGCTCACACCTAATTTGTATATTTATACACCTCGAGTGTCACCTATTATTACGTCATTAATTATTAATTTATTTTTGGTTTTATCGATGAAATGACCCCGCATCATATTTTATTCGTAAACTTCATTAATTTTTTTTCTGATTTAATTTTTAAATTTTCTATATGTTCGTGGTAGGCTATTTCTTTTTTTAAAGTATTTTTAGTAAATAATCATGAAAGGATTTGTAATTTCATCTCGTTCACTGGTGTGATAAGCCCGCCTGTATGCGTGTCTATTTGATGTAGACCAGGAGTTACCAAACTACGGCCCGCCGCCGCACCGTCTAATTATTTATATGAGAATATCATAGATTGTAAGATGAACTTATTATTATACAGAAAAAGTAATCTACGTATAAGTAAAAATGGCAAAATTGGTCCAATCTGATTTTTGTATTTGACTGTAATATAATTTTTAGGAAAATCGGTGAAATAAAAAATTCGGCGACTTTTTGCGTAAAGCCCTGGTCACACTATGCGATTTCTAGCCGCGCAGGCGACTGCAACTGCAACAAGCGCGAGTCGCGCGCGTCTTCTCGTGGTCACACATTGTTCGTTGACGTTGCAACTCGGAAACACGTGGCCCTATAATAAACCAATAAAATTACAGTAGCTTGTTTTTGACTACTTTCGTGAGTTTGCCGATATTTTACGTTCTACGTCAGAGTATTTACGGAATTTTAGCCACTTTTCTTATTAAAATAGCAAGCAGTTCCTTTTCTGGAATGAATAAAAGAAAAAAGGCGATTATTTTAATAGAGCTGGCGAAAATACATGAAAAGATAAAATCTTCGATAAAACGAAGAATTAAAATCCCACAGGTATTGGTGAGCCTGAATAAGCTCGATCAATCTCGATTCTGTAAAAGTATTAATCCTCTGACTATCCGCCATGATGATGAACTATTTTCAATGTTGTCACTGTATGACGTGGCATAAAGGCGTTTGTTGATTGGATGCGCGTTTGCAATCGTCGCGAGTAGAACAAACTTTTTGTTTCTAGTTGCGATTGCAGTCGCACCGGTTTTCGAGGGGAAATTACTAGTTAACGGGAACAGCCGTCGCGGTTGCAGTCGCCTGCGCGGCTGGAAATCGCATAGTGTGACCAGGGCTTAAGTTCTAAGAAAAGCGATTACGAGCTTGCTGCAGCCATGGTGTTTGTGTATTGATAAATATCGATAAGTACGTTGGTTGTCTTTATTTTTTGTCAACAAAATGGTTCTGCTCGTCATTCTGTTATCTGGCCGCTGTGAAAAAAGTTTGGTGACCTCTGATCTAGACTAAGTGTGACGTAATGAAGTCCAATTTAATTTTGTATCAATGAAGATTAAACACTTTAAATATATTTTGTAACGAAAAAAAGATGAAACTACAATTTTTCTTTAAAGTTGTATTGTATTAAAATTCTATGAAAATATAATTTTAAAAGCACAAATGTATATAAGAAAAACGATCCAACTGATGAAGGATATTGACCAATACCAGATGTACAGTACGTACAGTACAAATTAGTTTCATAAAGAAATCTCTTAAGTTATTCAACTTTCAAATTAGAGTTGTGTTTTGATAAGTCCTTTGGAGAAGAAGCAAATCATTAGCTATTAAGAATATTACATAATAAAACAGGACAAAAAGTAAAAATTCTGACTTCTTTTCAGCTTGGGTTTCGTGGCATCGGCTTCGTGAAGCGGATGCCATGAAAATCCAAGCTGAAAAGTTTGTGGCTGTCACGCGTGCAACATTCACGCAGCATTATGTTCATTATTTTCTCAAGTCTGGCCTTCTTCTTCGGCTCATATACACTGCCTCGTACCTGTCTTCTTTTTCAATTTTCTTCTCGCTGGATCCGCCCTTGCTACATCTTTTATGAAGTCGTAAACTTTCCTATCTTCCAGTTCATCATACGCAAACCTTCTCGCTACCGGTCTGCAGCTTCAGACTCTATTCTCATTTCTTCGCTAGCCGAGTAACCACATTCCACAAAAAAATCAGATATTTTGTAACATCCCCCGGCCTGGCAAAATTCTTTCTAAGAGACAAAGGAATCTTGATTACTTCAAGTATGACACTACTACACAAAGTCATAAAATAAAAACAGTTTAGGTTATAAAATTTATTTCATTTATTTACATATAAATATTATATTAAATTTTCATCATCATCTAAAGCAGCGTTTCTCAAAGTGGGCGATAACGCCCCCTTGTGGGCGCTGGAGGCTTTCATGGGGGCAGTAGAAGGCTCAAAGAGAATTGGGGGCGTTAAGGAAATATAGAGGGGCGACGGCAAACAAATTCTATATATAAAAATTCGACGGAATATATATAAAATGTTGACATTTTATATATTTTTTATTTTTTATTGAAGGTCACAACTTGAATATTTCTAACACATTCACTTTTATTTTAGCTCAGTGTTTCTCAAAGTAAGCAATAACGCCCGCTTCTGGCGCGATGAATAGATCTATGATAGAGGCAGGGTATTGAACGGTGACCAAAGGCAAAATTGGGGCTGATAAGAGGAAACATTGCGTTTAATGGTTTCCAGATGATGAGAACAATGTACAGTAAGGGCACAAAGTGTGAGATTCATAGAAAAGTTTTCCTAAGAATATTTCCAATCCTTTTCTCACACAAGAGAAAATGGGTTAGGGGGCGTTGGGTATAACTTTATGGAACAAAGGGGGCGGTGGATCGAAAAAGTTTGAGAATCACTGATCTAAAGGAAGTTTTTGATGATTAATTTTGCTATTTGGGATAAAGTATTCAGTTTTATAAATTGCAAATACACAAAATTGAATTATATTTAAATCTTGCTCTGTATAGGAACAGATTCGGGTTTCAAGAAAAAATCTGGATTCTTTTGCACCTTCATAAGTTCGTCGTAAATATTCTTATAAGCCTAAAAAAGAGAATTTTAAACACATCATTCGTAAATTTATGACAAAATATTTTAAATAATAATATAAGAAATTACTTGTCCATCCGATTTTCCCAAAACAGAATTGAGAAGGAAGTCGGTGGGTGCAATGGCATCGGCCAAGGCGACAGAATCGTCCTTTAAATCCACACACAATTTCAGAATTGCTTCTTCTAGCAGCGATGAAAAAGTTTTACAGCAATATTCTCCTAGATTTTCAAATAAGATCATTGCTAAAATGCACTCAACATAACAAATTTTCATAAAAATCAATTCAGCCATTCTCAGACAGAAAGGCAGACATAAATTCTATTTTATTTATGTAAATTGATTTATAAGAAGACCATTATAAAATTATTTCTTCTTTACCTTCGTATAACTGTCCTAAATAATTCTGTAATCTCCACAGACCATACAGACAACCGAGTTTCTGCAGAACTCGAGACATACTGACATCTTCTACGCTTTGTATAAATCTTGAGAATGATATCAACATAGTACGCTAGAAATAAAATATAATTAGCTGTATTTTCTTGGCGTAAGGTTGCCGTTGACAACAAATCGCGCGAGAGCACTTTTAGTGGAAGAAGGTCGGTTTATTGATAGGAAAGGATACGCATTTCGGGCTTAATGCCCCTCTTCAGTCCTATTATAACAGATTTATCAGAAAAATTATTACAGAGTTACAGATTTACCGATTGTACCGAAATATTTAGGATACGTGTACAAAGTTTTATGCAATAAAACATAATTACCTGAGATTATAGTGACAGTTAGAATAACACGACTGGTGAGAAGACATGGGTGAAAAGGGGGAACATGTGCTAAAATAGAAAGTGGTAAACTTAAAGTACATAATTAAGAGGCGGAATTTTTATAAAATTATAAGGGGCGTTCAAAAAGTTTCCGTTTAAGGACGTGGCACCCGATGCGTTTCAATGTCGAAGGCAACACTTCCTCCAGCGCATTGTTGCTGGCGACGAAAGCTGGTGCCACCACTGAAAACCTGAGTCGAAAGCGGCGACCGTGCAGCGGTGTCATCCTTCGTCCCCTCGTCCCGAGAAGTTCGAGAGCCAATCATCTGCTGGAAAAGTGACGCTTACCCCGTTCTTCGATCACCATCGCTTATTGTGTCTCCATCACTGGGGCACGGCACTGCGAAACGCTGAGAGATTACGACGCGCAATTAAGGCGAAATGGGGTGATTCTGCTTCGTGATAACGCGCGTCCCCATACCGCAAATGTCGTAACGCAGAAGTTACGCGCACTAAAGTGGGAGACACTCGAGCAGCCGCCTTACAGTCCCGTGCGATTTTCACGCTTTCGGTTCCTTAAAGAAATCCTTAAAAGGACGTAGAAGCGCAGCGGGCAGTTTCGGACTTCTTCGAGCGGCAGAAACAGGAGTTTTACCAACGGCGTATATTAAACCTGGTGGATCGGTGGGATGCTTGCCTAAATGATCGCGGCGCTTTTGCGTGACTGGCGTACCAAATCTGGACTGTACAGCCTTCGAACGGAAACTTTTTGATCATGCCTTATAATAAGGAAATACCTATAGGCTGAGAAATAATTCCGATAAAACGTACAAAAAAACATAAGCCAGATAGGAGAGGTTAAAAAGATGCGAGTATTCCCTGTATCGTTCACTGAATGTTTGGTGCGTTGATTTACGCAGTGAGATACGATAGAGGGAGGGATGTAGTACATCTTAATGGGCTTTGCTACTTAGTTAGGAATGGTTGCCAGATGTCATTGATGACTGCACCTGTGTTAAGGTTCATTCTGTGTATTTCATTTGTTTCGATAATCTCAATATGTTCATAAAAATTTCCTTTGATAATATTTTTTCTTTTTTAAGAATTTTGACGCTGTCGAGTGAGATCTCGCAGCCTGCTCGGTTGCAACGAGTGGCGACTGCCGAGTTCGTGGCTCTTATACGCTTTTTTTTTACGGGTTTTTAACGCTCCGCTAGTTTCACCTATATAATAGTACTTTGGATGACACGTACAAGCGAAGGTGTAAACAAGATTATTATTTAATAAAACGTCAGCATTACTATTAGTTTGTTCTTTGGTTTTCAAGAAATTTTTGATTTTATTGTTTAGTGTGAGTGCTAAAATTATATTATACGGTGTTAGTATTCTTTGGATGTTTTCAAAAGTAGTGGGGGTATAATCTAATTTTTTTGTGTCTTTGGTTTGGATTGACCCGACGAGTGGTTGTGTAACCATTTGTTGATAATTCTGTTTGGGTAGTTATTTAGTTGAAAGGTGCGATAAATTTTGTCTATTTCCATGTTTTGGTTAGTAATATCACTTGTACGTGCTTTGATTTTCTTGACATACGTATTGGATATGTTCTTTTTAATATACACGGGTGCGCTGGAGTAGTAATTTGATTACTTTACTGACGTCACAGGGTTTTATAACTTTTTAAAGATAAGGGGCCGTCCATAAATTACGTAAGGGCGATTTTGGCCTTACTAGAAAAATAAAATCTTGTTATTCTATCAGTAAAACTGGTAGAATAACAAGATTTGCCCCCACTCACCCCTGTGTAAGAAACCATAATATTTTCTTTGATCCCCCTATCCTCCCTATCTTACGTAATATTTAGGCATGATTTTATAGAAAGANCGTCACAAGCGGTCGATAGCCTATTTGCGGCGGGACTAGGAAAATTCTTTACCGGTCGGAACCCGTAATATCCGGAATAATTGCGCTTATACCGTCGCTAAGCGCGTAACGCCGGGTTGCGCAAATCGGGCCAGGATACGAACGAGTAGCAAGTTTTTCTTGGTAAACTCGATTATTAAAGCCAAACGAATTGCCGAATTATCGGGCTATAAGCCGGATGCCGCTATTAAAGCGGCCGAAGTAAACTAATTTTAAAATCTTATTATAAAAATTTGCCGTAATATTTTGTATTACGTTTTATTTAAGAAAGGAAAATCACCTTTTAAGTTACAAGTTCGATCTAAGTTCATTTTTCATACGTATCTTACGCGGCATTATTAATGTAAACAGAAACGTCATACAAAATAAAACAACATTCTGTTGCCATATTGATTTCATTTTGGCTAAGGTCAATAAAATAAACTGCACGCTGCTAAAATGTGGTAGCGGCACCTGGGTACTAAATCATAAAGCCTGTAAAACTCTATATAACGGGGAAATACAATCAATGCTACTTAACGCGGCCTCTAGCTGGGGTCGTGTAACTAGTAAAAATTCAGTAGCGAGTAAATCACTCTCTCTTCAAAACAGTTTGTCATCACAACTGTTTCTACTAATGCATCTCTGATTCTAGCGGAGCTTCTTCCTTTGCCACTATGTATTGTAGAAAAGGTTCTAAACTACCACATCGGAACTACTACACCAGTGGCCAAGCAGTCTTCGCACCCCAAACACTGGCGGCCGATTGCACAGACAGAGTTTACATTAAACGACGTTTACATTGGCTCTTACTTACTTCGCTATTACTCCCCTGTTTTAGGAGTCGTTCGGCCAATCGGATTATTTCTTCGTGACGTCAGAAATGGTCGAGTGAGTCTAGAAAATAGGTCAAATAACTTGTTTCTAATCGCTGTCTTGTAGACAGCGATTAGAAACAAGTTATTTGACCTATTTTCTAGACTCACTCGACCATTTCTGACGTCACGAAGAAATAATCCGATTGGCCGAACGACTCCTAAAACAGGGGAGTAATAGCGAAGTAAGTAAGAGCCAATGTAAACGTCGTTTAATGTAAACTCTGTCTGTGCAATCGGCCGCCAGTGTTTGGGGTGCGAAGACTGCTTGGCCACTGGTGTAGTAGTTCCGATGTGGTAGTTTAGAACCTTTTCTACAATACATAGTGGCAAAGGAAGAAGCTCCGCTAGAATCAGAGATGCATTAGTAGAAACAGTTGTGATGACAAACTGTTTTGAAGAGAGAGTGATTTACTCGCTACTGAATTTTTACTAGTTACACGACCCCAGCTAGAGGCCGCGTTAAGTAGCATTGATTGTATTTCCCCGTTATATAGAGTTTTACAGGCTTTATGATTTAGTACCCAGGTGCCGCTACCACATTTTAGCAGCGTGCAGTTTATTTTATTGACCTTAGCCAAAATGAAATCAATATGGCAACAGAATGTTGTTTTATTTTGTATGACGTTTCTGTTTACACGTGCACTAGCTAGTGCATCTGCAAAGTTTTTTTGCGTCCTTCTGCGAAAATTAAAATTAATATAAAAATTAATATTATGACGTTGATTAATGAAAATAATAAAAGATTGTTGATAATAAAAAATAACGTTCTTAAAATAAATTGTTCATTCGAATTCATTAAATTTTTATATTTTTAAATTTGTTCACGTAAAGTCTTCTATAAATAATAGTACATATTAATTAACTAATTAATAATTACATATTTTGGACCTAAGGTTTTTAGGGTTTCATAAAAAATTTTTTTGTTAAAGTCTTTCTATAAAATCATGCCTAAATATTACGTAAGATAGGGAGGATAGGGGGATCAAAGAAAATATTATGGTTTCTTACACAGGGGTGAGTGGGGGCAAATCTTGTTATTCTACCAGTTTTACTGATAGAATAACAAGATTTTATTTTTCTAGTAAGGCCAAAATCGCCCTTACGTAATTTATGGACGGCCCCTTATCTTTAAAAAGTTATAAAACCCTGTGACGTCAGTAAAGTAATCAAATTACTACTCCAGCGCACCCGTGTATATTAAAAAGAACATATCCAATACGTATGTCAAGAAAATCAAAGCACGTACAAGTGATATTACTAACCAAAACATGGAAATAGACAAAATTTATCGCACCTTTCAACTAAATAACTACCCAAACAGAATTATCAACAAATGGTTACACAACCACTCGTCGGGTCAATCCAAACCAAAGACACAAAAAAATTAGATTATACCCCCACTACTTTTGAAAACATCCAAAGAATACTAACACCGTATAATATAATTTTAGCACTCACACTAAACAATAAAATCAAAAATTTCTTGAAAACCAAAGAACAAACTAATAGTAATGCTGACGTTTTATTAAATAATAATCTTGTTTACACCTTCGCTTGTACGTGTCATCCAAAGTACTATTATATAGGTGAAACTAGCGGAGCGTTAAAAACCCGTAAAAAAAAAGCGTATAAGAGCCACGAACTCGGCAGTCGCCACTCGTTGCAACCGAGCAGGCTGCGAGATCTCACTCGACAGCGTCAAAATTCTTAAAAAAGAAAAAATATTATCAAAGGAAATTTTTATGAACATATTGAGATTATCGAAACAAATGAAATACACAGAATGAACCTTAACACAGGTGCAGTCATCAATGACATCTGGCAACCATTCCTAACTAAGTAGCAAAGCCCATTAAGATGTACTACATCCCTCCCTCTATCGTATCTCACTGCGTAAATCAACGCACCAAACATTCAGTGAACGATACAGGGAATACTCGCATCTTTTTAACCTCTCCTATCTGGCTTATGTTTTTTTGTACGTTTTATCGGAATTATTTCTCAGCCTATAGGTATTTCCTTATTATAAGGCATGATCAAAAAGTTTCCGTTCGAAGGCTGTACAGTCCAGATTTGGTACGCCAGTCACGCAAAAGCGCCGCGATCATTTAGGCAAGCATCCCACCGATCCACCAGGTTTAATATACGCCGTTGGTAAAACTCCTGTTTCTGCCGCTCGAAGAAGTCCGAAACTGCCCGCTGCGCTTCTACGTCCTTTTAAGGATTTCTTTAAGGAACCGAAAGCGTGAAAATCGCACGGGACTGTAAGGCGGCTGCTCGAGTGTCTCCCACTTTAGTGCGCGTAACTTCTGCGTTACGACATTTGCGGTATGGGGACGCGCGTTATCACGAAGCAGAATCACCCCATTTCGCCTTAATTGCGCGTCGTAATCTCTCAGCGTTTCGCAGTGCCGTGCCCCAGTGATGGAGACACAATAAGCGATGGTGATCGAAGAACGGGGTAAGCGTCACTTTTCCAGCAGATGATTGGCTCTCGAACTTCTCGGGACGAGGGGACGAAGGATGACACCGCTGCACGGTCGCCGCTTTCGACTCAGGTTTTCAGTGGTGGCACCAGCTTTCGTCGCCAGCAACAATGCGCTGGAGGAAGTGTTGCCTTCGACATTGAAACGCATCGGGTGCCACGTCCTTAAACGGAAACTTTTTGAACGCCCCTTATAATTTTATAAAAATTCCGCCTCTTAATTATGTACTTTAAGTTTACCACTTTCTATTTTAGCACATGTTCCCCCTTTTCACCCATGTCTTCTCACCAGTCGTGTTATTCTAACTGTCACTATAATCTCAGGTAATTATGTTTTATTGCATAAAACTTTGTACACGTATCCTAAATATTTCGGTACAATCGGTAAATCTGTAACTCTGTAATAATTTTTCTGATAAATCTGTTATAATAGGACTGAAGAGGGGCATTAAGCCCGAAATGCGTATCCTTTCCTATCAATAAACCGACCTTCTTCCACTAAAAGTGCTCTCGCGCGATTTGTTGTCAACGGCAACCTTACGCCAAGAAAATACAGCTAATTATATTTTATTTCTAGCGTACTATGTTGATATCATTCTCAAGATTTATACAAAGCGTAGAAGATGTCAGTATGTCTCGAGTTCTGCAGAAACTCGGTTGTCTGTATGGTCTGTGGAGATTACAGAATTATTTAGGACAGTTATACGAAGGTAAAGAAGAAATAATTTTATAATGGTCTTCTTATAAATCAATTTACATAAATAAAATAGAATTTATGTCTGCCTTTCTGTCTGAGAATGGCTGAATTGATTTTTATGAAAATTTGTTATGTTGAGTGCATTTTAGCAATGATCTTATTTGAAAATCTAGGAGAATATTGCTGTAAAACTTTTTCATCGCTGCTAGAAGAAGCAATTCTGAAATTGTGTGTGGATTTAAAGGACGATTCTGTCGCCTTGGCCGATGCCATTGCACCCACCGACTTCCTTCTCAATTCTGTTTTGGGAAAATCGGATGGACAAGTAATTTCTTATATTATTATTTAAAATATTTTGTCATAAATTTACGAATGATGTGTTTAAAATTCTCTTTTTTAGGCTTATAAGAATATTTACGACGAACTTATGAAGGTGCAAAAGAATCCAGATTTTTTCTTGAAACCCGAATCTGTTCCTATACAGAGCAAGATTTAAATATAATTCAATTTTGTGTATTTGCAATTTATAAAACTGAATACTTTATCCCAAATAGCAAAATTAATCATCAAAAACTTCCTTTAGATCAGTGATTCTCAAACTTTTTCGATCCACCGCCCCCTTTGTTCCATAAAGTTATACCCAACGCCCCCTAACCCATTTTCTCTTGTGTGAGAAAAGGATTGGAAATATTCTTAGGAAAACTTTTCTATGAATCTCACACTTTGTGCCCTTACTGTACATTGTTCTCATCATCTGGAAACCATTAAACGCAATGTTTCCTCTTATCAGCCCCAATTTTGCCTTTGGTCACCGTTCA
>NW_019385727.1:0-5403 GCF_000671375.1 Centruroides sculpturatus | reverse complement strand
TAGTAAAAATAATATCTTTACTTTCATATACTAACTTTTATTATCGTATTATTAAGATAATATACAGCACTTATAAGCTTAGCTTTTTTATTATATACTCCTCTAAATTGAAGGATTTCCTTTGGTATCCATTATTATAATCAGGTTACCTCTTGTCGTACATACACGAATACTTTCGGATGTTTTCGATAAATCTTTCCGGATCTATTCTAGAGTAGCCACGAGGGAACGTACACGAAAGCTCGTTTTCCGCCATTTTAGCTCCGTGTCGCGATGACCTAGATTTCACTGATTTCTGATTGGTGGAAGGTACCTCTTTACGGCCGTATTCGCGTCGAAAGTTGAACATAGCTCAACTCGCTTTTACGCTAGTTTTACGGCCTACTCAAGCGTAAGATATCAGGGTCACGTGATTAAAAGCTTTTGCGGCGAGGGGTTTTTACGCCGTTTTTACGATAGTGGAGTCTTAGCCTAAGTTTGAACTGTTAGGGCTGTTTCACACTATGACCGTCTGGACCGACTGGTCCGACCTGACCGATTTTATAATCGGACCGATTAGTAGTAAAAGCATTCGCACTAAGTACGATTATATGTTAGTGGCCGACTCGTAAGGACCAATCAGAACGCGTGTTATAGATCAATACACTAACCAATCGTGGTAAGTTTTTTAAATTAAACAGAAAACATGGCCGTCATGGAAAGCGATCGTGCAATTAGATATATCGCGTCATTATCAGATTATTAAATTAGTCAATCGCGTACCTTCAACGTTTAGTTTCTTGGAAACCTCCGTCCAAGAATTATTTTTTTATGTTGTCTTTATAATCGGCTCGCCGAATATCATAAAGCCACGGATATGTTCTGACTTCGTTTATTAAATCTTCCGAGAAATCTATACTTTCCGCCATTTTCTAACTTCGACGTAGATTGGATAAATCTAAACTCTGATTGGTTATAACTTCGAAGCTCTCATTGGCTGTAGCTCACCGACTGCTCCGACCTGACTACAAATATTTAACTTTTCAAATCTGTCCGACTAGAACGACTAGTCGGTCGGCAGACTGCTGTTGCCATGGCAACACGACTCGGAGTCCGGCCAGTCGGTCATAGTGTGAAACAGCCCTTAGTTGAAAGACCGGGTAATCTACCGCTCTGTCCATGCCAACGAAAATTTCCCTTTTTTGAAAAAATAATCCTGGCTATTGTATCATCCGAAAATATTTTTTTTTATTTTGCGCAAACAAAATATATTAAGAAATGTAAAAAGAAAAAAATTATATTTCGGAAGTTAGTTTTAATATGAAATTATAAAGACTAGCGCCATCTAGTTTCAAAAACGTTCCGATGCTGAAACCACATATCTTGGGTCACCGGTCAAGGTCGGCACGTGGCCGAGCGATCTTCATCCCCGAACACTGAGAGTTCGGTCGTGGGTTCGCGCCTCGCTCGGACGGGCTGGCCACGTGGAGTTTTCCGTGTTTTCTCCACGTCTGTAACGCCTGAATAGGGCCAGTTTCCGTTGAAAGATGCTTCCTTCCAGATGCTACATTTATGACTGTTGAAGGAAGCAAATTGTCTCATTTACCATAGTTATACAATAGAACCCTGATTATCAAATCTAACGCCGACTGATGCTATCTTGAATAAATGAAAATTCGGTTAAAATGGGCAGTTGTGGCCATTTTGGATTATAATGATACCATAACGCACTTCCTTTTCACAATTTTTTGTAACATTAGTAGTCTATTAATTAATGATACGAAACATCTAGTAAAATAGCATACATTAAAAATATTATTTATATATTATAACATAATCTCGATTAAATATATTTAAATGATAAAATAAACTAACCTGCATCTTTGTTTTTCTTAGCATTGAGTAAATAGTTACTGACTTGTTGTATAATGACATTGTTATCTCCTTCGTAAGTACAGTTGGCATCGTTATCATTTCGTAATTTTTCCAGACCAGAAGCTAGATAAAGAAATTAATAAATATTTACAAAATATTGATTTATAAATGTGTTAAAAATTATGTAATAGGTAACCGAAAGTAATTAAATTAGTACCAGTAGGCATATATGTAAATCAAGCGTGGGCAACCTGCGGCTGCTAGCTTACACGCAATTCTCCATGATTTTTCTGTCAGTAGAGAGGTTGAGGCGCACGTTTTAAACGTGTAAACGTGTACGTGTGACGTTCGGCGACGCTTTCCCGTAAGCCTAAAAGTTTGACGATGGTGTTTGGAATGTCGAGCGTGATTCCACCGACTATCCAAACACCATTGTCAAACTTTTAGGCTTACGGGAAAGCGGCGCCGAACGTCACACGTACACGTTTACACGTTTAAAACGTGCGCCTCAACCTCTCTAGTATCTCTTAACTCTACGTTTCTGCTTATAACCTTTACAGTCATAAGCAGAAACAAAGCGCTTGTCTGGAGCCTGGGAATAGAGTGGACCCCTTCACTCCTAACCACCAACCTAATGCTGCTGACTGCAGCATTTGCAACCAAAAATGATACACAGGCTCTTCTCAATGAAGCGAGTCTAATACAGCAGATTAGCAACTGGATCAATCCGAAACATCCGGAGAAACTTGAAATTTACAAAGTTACTTTTCAGAACGCCACAATAAATTACAGCGATGCTGAGATATTCGCTTAAGCATGGATGACCATCTCTGAAATATTATCTATAATTTTAAGTCTTATCTTTAATAAATATCTGGTTACGTCATTGTCGACATCACGCTTTCCACCAATAAAATAATTATTCCATTTTGTTTAAAGTGATATTCAAATTTTTATATACATGTTTGACCGCTATTTTAACCCGATGAAGATGATTTAAAAATCATTGAAAACGTTTGTTTTTGTTAGTAAATTGCAGGATATTACTGGTATTAAATAATACCAATAATATCCTGCAATTTACTAACAAAAACAAACGTTTTCAATGATGCGTGTCAACGTTTTTATGTCTTTCTCTTTTGTTTTCCAGTTCATCATCATCATCATCATCATGAATAAACTTTATAGGCTTACGCCTGTTACAAGAGGGTGGTATTATTATAACAACTTATAAATTTAAGACAAATAGTTCAAAAGGAACAATCTTTAACAACATAATCTTAATTTTGTTTATATTTAACAAAGGAGTAATTACAAAGACAATATATTTGGTCGATTAATAACAAAATATTTTTGTGCAGTTGTATAGATTATATATAGTATTCCTTTTAGCTCTATGGAAGAAAAGATACATAGAATTTTCATTATTTTTGGAGTTTAAAGCTTCGAGATTATATCGTTTACGTAACTCTTGAGCCTTATAACAAGCGCAAAATAAATGAAATTTAGACACGGGAACGTCACAACTTATACAGAATAGTTTAAAAAATTGATAAATATTATTATTAATCAATATAATTTCTGTATTTAGTCTCAATTGGATAAAGAATTTTTTAACATTGAAGGATAAATCGGAACCCATACAGTCGTTAATATTTGGATAATCTAAAATTATATTATAACGGTTCCTTAAATCATAAATATCTCGAGTTAGAGATATTTAAAAAGCCTTCTTAATTAATCGAGTACTATATATTTCGCATAAATAGGATTTATATATCAACGGATCTACGGAGAAAACGAACATGTAAACAAAGTCGACAATTGACAAATGCAATTTTTTCTTGACTTATCGCCGAAAGATTTTTGATATCGTCTCTCGATCGGCTAAGGAATTTAATAAAAATTCAAGGTCAGGAACATTATAATCTAGAGAAAAAACTTTACCTATAAATTTGTTTTGAATTAATAGGCTCCAAATGGGAGCAGCGTATCCAAAAGCAGTTAGAATAATGGAAGAAAACAATCTAAATTGGACTTTGTTTAGCAAATAACTTGACTAAATTGTTAATCGAGGTTTTGACTTTCTTCTCAAAAGACAAAGTAGGAGTAAGAATTATACCCAAGAATTTTATCTCCGAGACTATTAAAAGCTTTTCTCCATTGAGATAAAATGACATTATTTTTTGGCAATCTGGAACCATTTTGGAAAATCATAATAGAGGATTTTTTGGATTAATTTTCAATTTTAAATCTTCACGGTATTTTTTGTCGGAGCTAACACTACTATATCATCAGCGTATGAAATGGAATGAATTATTTGATCTTCGAAAGAAAAACCATCATTTTCATTTGTAAAGCAGTCATTCGAGTCATATAAGTAAAAGTTAAACAAATAGGGGGACCACGGGTCACCCTGTAACAATCTTCGATTTATTTTAACAGCTGACAATACATTATTCTGTTTTATGATGATATCGTACTGACCAAAAAGCAAACCAACAGCACTGATCAATTTAGCATTCGCTCGACATTTAGACATTTCATTTTGTAGATTAGATACTGGAACAGAATCGTAGACCTTCTCCAAGTCCAAAAAAAGAGCGAATACTTTATGTCTTTTTCTTTGTAATCGAAGTTGTAGTAATGCCACAAGTACAAATAGTGCCACCATCTTTGTTGAAAGCATATTGGTATTATTTCTATAGTTGTTCGTAGCAGTCCATTCATTAAATTTTGTCATTAGTACAGATGTATATAGCTTTAGAAATCCAGATAATAGAGCCATCGGTCTATAGTTGGCTGGTTGCGTTCTATCACCTTTTTTGAAAATCGCATATAAAATTATTTTATTCCATTCATTAGGCAGTATAGTTAAATTATATAAATCATTAAATATTCTGACTAAATACTCAACCATTAGCCTCGGTAATTTCTTTATTGTATCATAACCTGGGGCAGTTTTTTCTTTCAATTCGTTAATATGGGAACATAAGATTTCCGAGTTAACAAGTTCTTCATACGGTTGAATATTTTGTTGATCTTGATAAGTTATATTCCTTGTACTTGAAGGTCAGACTATTTACAAAAATATCAAATTTTTGTAAATAGTCTGACCTTCAAGTATGAAGAAATATATCCTGAGTAATTACAGAAATTATATTCCTTGTGTTGTAAGTCGAATAATATATTGAAAAATCCCTAAAATAATTATACCAAACGTTATTGGATTATTAGCTGATTTTGAATTTTTACGAAATCTGTTTATAATCTTCCAAAAAAACCTTTGGTGTCCTTCTGATCAATAACGGAGTCACTTATTGAAGACAAATATTTTTTTTTTCTTGGCTTTAATTATATTTCTATATATTTTTTTGTTTAACAAATATTGTGTTAAATAGTAGGTCAAATTAGTCTTCCGGAATTTCTGTAGACTTTTTTTTATCGAACCAAATCTGTTTAAATTTGTTAGTCGTTTTATTCTTACTATGTTTAAAAAAGAATGATTGTAATAATTTCATTATATATTCATAGTTCTTATATGGATTA